>NC_046662.1:10377834-10399276 GCF_010883055.1 Belonocnema kinseyi | reverse complement strand
AAATCCTTAAGAATTCTTTAAAATATTTCAGAAATTTTTTGTAATCGTTTGAAATCTTGTCAAACATTTTTAAAACCTTTGAAATCCTTGAAATCTGGTGTACTGCCCCCTTGTTGAAATCTTTTAAAAAATTATCGTATTGTTGTAAAATCTTTATGAAATTTTCGAAATCTTTTGACAACTCCTAAAAAATTTTGAAGTTATTTAAAATCTTTTGAAAGTTTTAAAATCTTTATACAATGTTCGAAATCTTAGCGAAGTGTTCGAAATCTTGGTAAATTCGTTGGAATTATTTAAATTATTACAAATCTTAGTAAAATATTTTGAAATCTCCTAAAAAATATTGAAATTGTTTAAAATCTTTGAAATCTCCTAAAAAATATTGAAATTGTTTAAAATCTTTGAAATGTTTCGAAATCTTACAAATGTGGTTTAATATACCCTTTTTAAAATCTTTAAATTCTTTTTTAAGAATTAAAATCTTTGTGAGATGTTCCAAATTTTTATGAAATGTTCGAAATCTTTGGGGAATTTTGGTGAAAACTTTTTAATCTAGAGTACACGCCTTTTTTGAATGCTTGAAATCTTTGTTAAACATCCGTGAAATCTTTCTGAAAAGTTTGAAATCTTGAGAAATATTTTGTAACCTTTTGAAATCTGTCATACCCTCAAAAAAATAATAAATAATGTTTATAATATCTAAGTAGAACACCTAAAAAAAAGTGCCTTGAAATATCTTTATTTATTCTATAATAAACAAAAGAAAAATTATATCTTGACGAATAAAAAAATTTTCATCAGCAAGATTTTTTCTAAATGAGATATTTCTTTCACAATAGGCTAAAAGATTTAAATTACTCATCGCATTTCAATAAAATTACTGCTTTAAAATAAAGAAAAAAAATGAATGATTAAAATTTAAGGTTTTCGTGAAGAAATCAAGGAGATTTCCAGGTTTTCAAGGTCACTAGACACCCTGACACACATAACCACCCCTCGAAAATTCCAGGTTTTCGAGAAAGGACAGTCACCCTTAGTTTCGAAAACAAGACTTGTTTAGATCTTATAAACTTTATTCTGAAAACCTCCTCCTACTTTTCAACTTCTATACAGAAACTCACATGCATGCAGAAAGAAGAAAATGAAAGAAATTTACACGTAATGATAAAAATGATTGTCTATTCTACCCTACTCTATTCTCATCTAGCGTGTGGACTGACTCTATCCAATAAAAACTGATAATCGCTCATCAATTAATGATTCTCCTCATTTTATTGTACATTAAATATAATTTAGGTACCAAATCAGTATTATCTCTATAAACGCGCAATATATCCCCGAGGAAACAGAGCGTAACAACATTTCCTCCCTGATGTCGCCGCAAAAAATCAAGACTCCCCACTTTAGAAGGCAATAAATTCGCAGAAAAAAATGGGAGGAGGTTCGAATAAGAACCACACGAATCTGCTAAGTTTTCTGAATAAAATGGTGTTTCTGTAATTTGCGTAAAAAAATTTCGTTTTGAGCTTATTAGCAAAATACAAGTAAAAATGCTGTCGCGAGGCCCATTGTTGAGACACGTTAACTTCCACATGATCCCAGAGCTAAGAGTATGTTGGAAAAAATTTGAAAAAAATCTGGAGTGTGCTACAACATGTTTAGAATCCAGTAGAGACATTAAAATTTAAAAATATTTAAAAATGTCAGTTTTGCAAGGATTTTTGTTAAATGTTTTTATTTAGGGATTGAATGGAGCTATCGCGCTGTTTAATGGCTTAAAATGTTTATGTACCCTTATTCCTATTTCTACCACAAAACTGAATAAAAATTAGAATTTCGCGATTAAAGTCGCTCAGAATAATTCGGAGTTTAATGAGGCGAGGCTCCTGATATAAAATTTTGATATCATAATACAGTATCAAGCTTGAACACGAATTATCTTGTATTTTGTTTATTTAATATAGTATAGTATTATTTGTTCTCTTAGGTGTTGAAAGAAAAAACTATAAAATGATTTTCAAAAAATTCCAAAAACTTAGAATATATTGAAAATTGAGTTTTTTGCATTATAATTTAACTCTTATGACTTTGTTGCTGTAAAGGTGCATTTTTTAAAATTATTTGTAATAAGATACATTTGTCAAGAAATATTTTTTTTAACCAAAAATTTCAAAAACTTGAATTTTTCAAAAATTAATTTGTAAATTGAATTATTTAGAGGACAGTGTAAGCTATCTATGCAATTTTTTTCAGAAATTCAGTATAAACATTCGTTTTTGAAAAATTCAAGAAGGTTTTGACATTTTTTGTTTCAAGAAATTTTTGTTCAGAACAGCACCATATTACGAATATTTAAAAACTACGCTTTTATAGTATTACAATCACAAAAGTTATTGAGAGTTCAAAGAAAAAAGACCAAATTTTTCAATTTTGTGTATCCTGTAATTTCTGGGAATTATTCAAAAATAATGTTAGGCTTTTTCTTTCAACACCTACAAGAACAAATACTACAATTTTCATAAAAATTACTAACAATGACGTAATAAAAATAAAAATAATTCTATTTTCGTACTGGTTTCTGTATTAATTCAATTCGCATTTAGGCGAAACAATAAGGGGAAAGAGTACAAATTTCTCTAAAATGGCGAGAAAAAGAGGAAATATTTAAAAAATGGTAAAACAAGGGGATAGGGTTAAAAGTGTGAAGTCCTCTATTTTCAGTTTCCAAAAAAGTCCACACTTTCTTTTCGGCTAAATGGAAAAATATTTGTATAAAACTACATACGGTGCAACATTATCTTATTACGAATAATTTTTAAAAAATACGCAAATGTAATTACTGATATAAGTAAATCTTTCACGCATTTCAGTAGCGAATTGACAGCCTAAAATAAATACAAAATTATATTATAATACCGAAATAAGTGTACTATATTAAATAAACAAAATACAAGATAATTCGTGTGCAAGCTTGATACTGTATTATATCAAAATTTTATATCAGAAGCCTCGCCTCATTAAACTCCGAATGATTCTGAGCGACTTTAATAGCTCCATTCAATCCCTGACTAAAAACATTCAACAAAAATCCTTGCAAAACTGCCTTTTTCGAATATTTAAAAATGTTAATGTCTCTACTAGATTCTAAACATGTTGCAGGACACTCCAGATTTTTTCAAATTTTTTCCAACATACTCTTAGCTCTGGGATCATGTGAAAGTTAACATGTCTCAACAATGGGCCTCGTGACAGCATTTTTACTTGTATTTTTCTAATTAGCTCAAAACGAAATTTTTTCACGCAAATTACAGAAACACCATTTTATTCAGAAAACTTAGCAGATCCGTGTGATTCTTATTCGAAACTCCTCAAATTTTTTTCTGCGAACTTATTGCCTTCTAAAGTCGGGGATCTTGATTTTTTTGCGGAGATATTAGTTAGTGTAACTTCAAGGCTCGAAATTGCAAAACTCCTCTCAATAATTCAACCTTAAATGTACATCATTTCTGCCATGTGGGACATCTTCTTTGGAATATGGACAAACTCCTCGAAGTAGCTGGCAAGTTCGTCAATCGTAACGTCACAAGGCGGTGGAGAAATTCTCGCTTGCAGAGAACACGTATTATTATTATTATTATTATTATTACTGTTACTGTTATTATTGCTATTGCTCGTAGCAGAACTCGATGAGGATTGTTGTTGACCTGGGGCATTTGCAACTTCCGTTTGTCCACCAGCAGCACCTCCTCCAGGACCAGGGCCTCTTTTTAAACTCGGCATCGTGTTGCTTCGGGCCCGCTGGAAGCTACTTGTCTGGTAGCTCTGGTTCGCCGGGATGCTCGCGTCATCCTTGACGAGCCGCGTGTCGTGCTGACTGATGTTGAGCGCCTTGAAATCCTTCGTGACCGAGCCATGACCAAAAGTCCGCGAATTTCGACTGGGAATACTGAGTTTGCAGGCCTCCTCGAGCAGATTGCTCGCGGGAGTTTCGTTGAGACAGCTGCCACTGGACGAGCAACCGTTCAACTTGAGGACCGCCTCGCGGATGATTGAGTTCTTTTTCGGTTTGTCGAGGACTCTCCTCTCATTCTTCGACGGTTTGAAATTCGTTCTAGTTTTGATACCGCGAGGGCTCACTATCGAGGGTGTCGGCCTGTTCGGCATGGATTTCCGTCGAAATAGGTAGCTGCTGTCGGTTGGCGTGCCACCCTTGCTCGTTATACGAAAGGGGTTTGTCGCTTTTGCCTTGTCGGCTGTGAAGCTGCTGAAATTAAAGATAACATGTGTTAGTTGGCCTCGCACCTTTCCCGGTTCCCAGACATTTTTCAGGGTCAATAAAATTAACAAATTTCAACTCTAAAACTGAATACAGTCATCACAGTACCTATTGTCGTCAAAAAAGGTGAAAAGGTGACATTTTTTTTCTAGAATAGGTGATAAATGGGTGATAAACAAATGTTAAATAAGACAAACAAGTGGTGATTTGTTTTAAGCCGAGAGATGCCCAGAAGTTTTTTTTTTTATTAAAACGAGAAATAATTTTCAATTTAAAAAAAGTAAAAACTATTTTTTTACAAAACCATTTAATTTTTTACAACATAATTAAATCCGTTACAAAATTGTTGATTTTTCAAACAAAAATGGTGACTAGTTTGCACTTTTAAACCATAAAAGTTCCATTTTTAACCAAAAAATTAAGCAGATGAATTTCTACTGAGAAAAAAACTTAATTTTCAATTAAAACAACAACGATAAAAATGGATTTTCTACAAAAAAAGTTGAATTTGATACTAGATTTATTAATTGTTAACAAAATAGTTTAATCATCAACGAAAATAGATAAATCTTCAACTCAGAAGTTGCATTTTTAACCAAAAAGAGATGAAATTTCTACCAAAAAGTGAATTATCTACCAAGAAAAAATCTTCAGTCAAGAATGAAAAATAATGTTAAGTGAATTGTTCAATTTTCAACAAAAAAGATTAAGGTTTATCACAAAATTTTATAGTTGATATTTTCACTACAAAACTTTAATAAAAAATAAAAAACAGTTAAATTTGACCAAACAGTATATATTTTCAACATGACTATAATTCGACGAAAAAAAAAAAGAGTTGATTTTCTACCAAAAAATACGAATTTTCAACAAAAAAACATAGTTTTTTAACCAAAATGTTGCATTTTTAACCAAAAAAGTTAAATGTTTAATCAAAAATGAAGTAGATAAATTTCCATTGAGATTGAATTCTCAATAAAAATAGAAGCGAATTTTCTACAAAACAGTTTAATTTTATACCAATTTGTTAAATTTTCAAGCCAAAAAGTCTAATTCTCTATCAAAAAATTTAATTTTAAAAACAAAAACATGAAATAACAACAAAAAAGTTAATTTAGATTTAATCATCTGACTTTTTTAACAAAATATTTGAATTTGTAGTTTAAAAAAACTTGTTTACAACAAAACGAATTTCTAATTTAATTTTTTAACAAAAAAAAAACGAACTTTCAACTAAAAATATGAATCTTCAACGAAAACAAAATGAAATTTTAAAAAATTTATTCAACTTTCAACCAAAGACTGGAATTTTTAATAAATAATTTTTTTGGTTCAAAATTCTATTTTTTGGTTACAAATTCTACTATTTAGTTAAAGATATAACTATTTTATTGAAAATTAAAGTCTTTTGATAAAAAGTAATTGTTTTTGGACGAAAAATTATATTGTTTGGCAGAAAATTCATTTTTTTTTTAAATTGAAAATCCATATTTTTTTTAAATTCAACCTTCTTCTTTTTTGATTGAAAATTAATTTTTATTTGAAACGTCAATTATTGTTTTTTTGTTTAATAAATAATCCCTTTTACTTAAAAAAACATACTTTTTGTGAAAATTCAACGATTTTTTTTTTGAAAAAGTAATCGTTTTTGGTCGAAAATTTATACATTTGTAGAAAAATCTTTGTTTTTTAGTTGTTGAAAATTCACCTTTTATGTTTGAAAGTTAATAATTTTTATTAAGAAGTCCACTATTATATTTTTGGTGTTTAGTACAAAATTCTACAAATTGTTTGAAAGTTTATTTACTTTATTGAAATTTAAACTCGGTTCTTAAAAAGTCACCTTTTTTTGTTTAAAATTAACCTCTTGGTACAAATATCCATTTTAATTGAAAGTTAGTTCTTTTTATCAAAAACAAAACAAAAAAAGTATTATATTTCTTTTTCAGAATTAATCTTAATTCAACTATTTTATTAAAAAGTGATATTTCTAGTCGAATATTGGTATTTTTGGGTTGGAAATGTAACTGCTTTCTTTAAAAGTCATGTTCTTTGGTGTTAAAAGTTGATCCTTTTTGATTAAAAGCTAATTATTTTTATTAAAAAAAAAAAATTATATTTTTATTTTATAATTAATCTAAATTCAACTATTTTCTTAAAAAGCAATCTATTTTTATCAAAATTTCAACTGATTTATTAAATTTAAATAAAAAATTTTGGTGTAAAAATCCTCATTTGTTATAAAAGTCATATTTTTTATTTGAAAATTCGTCTTCCTTGCTTCAAAATTAAACTGGCTTGTAAAATATTCATCTTTTCAAATTAAAAATATAAAATTATGTCTGAAAATGCAACTCTTACTGGTTAAAGTTTTTAATAAAAAAATTTTGTATTTAAATACATAATAATTTACGCGTATAAAATTGAAGGTAATAACATTTTTCAATATAAAAAAATATAAATCCACGTTATCACTTTCAATGCTTTACATTAAAAAATCAATCGATAAACTTTAAAATTTTCAAAATTATATGACTTTAAGGAATTTTAAGCTAGAAACATCAAGTATTGAAAAATTGAATAAATTTTAACTGAACACTTCTCAAATTAGAAATCCAATTATATTATTTTTAAATAGTTAGTCAAAATGAATTTTTTCTGCAATTTTCAGAAAATTCTATGTTCTTGAAGTTCTGAACGTTCAAATGAAAGAAATTTTTTACTGGTGACTTTGTAATCCAAAAAAAGTGCTAAATGTTTGTTTATTTATATTGGAAATAATTTACTATCAGAAAGGAATTATAATGCACATTTCAAATTGCAGTTGGAACAATATTGATTGGAAAAATAGAAATGTGGAAAAATATTTCGTTAATTTGAACGTTCGGAACTTCAGGTACATAAAATTCTGCATTTTTTGAAAGTAGTTAAAGTTTAAAGCCTTTTTATTACATTTTCAACCAAAAAGATGCATTTTTAAACAAAAGGATTAATTTATTACCAAAAGAAAGATGAATCTTCAAGAAAATGAAAGAATTAACAACCAACAAGTTGAATTTTTAAGAAGGAAAATATCTTCTTAATTCTCTAATAAAGTAGTTCAACTTTAAAAGTCAGTTGTTAAATTTTTAAGCAAAAAGATCAATTTTCTAACGAAAAAAGATGAATTTTAAAAATAAAGATTAATTAACTAACAAAAAATACGAATTTTCAATAAAATTCAAGAATTCTGAACCAAAAAAGTTGAATTTTCAACTAAAAAAGATGATTTTTCAAACAAAAAGATTAATTTACTACAAAAAAGACGAACTTTTAACAAAACTCGAGAATTCTGAACCAAAAAGTTGAATTTCCAACTAAAACAGGAGAATTTTTAAACAAAAAGATTAATTTATTACTAAAAAAAGATGAATTTTCAATAAAGTTCAAGAATTCTCAACGAAAAAGAAGACTTTTTCATAAAATTTAAGATTTTTCAAGCAAAAACTTGAAGTTTCAATTAAAATCCACGTTATCATTTTCAATGCTCTGAATTAAAAAATCAATCAATGAACTTTAAAATTTTCAAAATTATATAATTTTAAGGAATTTTAAGCTAGAAATATCAAATTTTGAAAAATTGATAAATTATAAAAAAATCCTGCAAACTTTAGATCATGTCTTTACAATTTGGATGTTTGAATAACAATTGACAATTTATTATTTGTGAAAGGCTTCAAAAGAATAAAAACATTTTTTTAAGATTCCTAGGAAAATTAAAAATAACTTTTCATTTTGAACAATTATTTTAAGAGAATATTTAAAAAGTTTTTTAAAGATTTAAACAAAATTTTCAAAAAAGATTCTAGACGATTTTAAGAAAATTTTCATGATAATTTTTTATCTTTTTAAAACACCTAAATATCTTTAAAAATTACTCAAATTTTTTCTAAAAATGTTTATTTGTAAATTATACATCAAAATTTAAAAATTTCACTTACAAATTAAGCATTTTTCGAAATTTTAACGATTTCAGGTTTTCTATGTCAAACAATTCAGTTGAAGATTCTTTATATTTGAATATTTGGTTTCAATTTATTTTTTTTTTTAATAAAAATTCAAATATTGCTAAATATTCAATAAATAATTTTTTTTTTAAATTAAAAATTTCAAATTAAATGGGTTAAAAATTGAATATTTTAGACTGAAACAATATTTTAAATTGATTAAAATCCTTTAATTAAGAATATATTATTATAAAGTTATTTTTAAGTTGAAAATAATTTATAAACTTTCAGTCACACCCTCACATTTGTTCGATGACTTAGACTTTCAAATTGAAACCGTTCAAGTTTTAACGTTAAAATCTGAAAATTCTTAAATTTTTAACTGGTTCAAAATCGTTTTATCAACTCGTTTTTGTTTACTTTTTATTACTTAAAGTACAGATAAATTAAAATTTTTATTTATTTATAAAATAAAAATGTTTTTATCCAAAATTTTCAATATCAAAGGCTTTCATTTTTTACTTGTTCAAGTCTTTAAGAAAGCATTTAACAATTCTTTAAAATAAAAATGTAAGCCTAGAAATAAAAATCTTAAATGGAAAATTTTTTAAGTAATAAAATTTTGAATTAGGCATTGTAGGAGTTGAAAATTCAAAGCTTTTTTTTAAAGTTTGTCTTTTTTATTTTAAAGTTCACCTGTTTTGGCAGAAATTAAATATCTTTTTCTTTATAAAAATGCAACTGTTTGGTTAGAAATTATCCCTTAAAGGGCATACTGGGTGTAAAACACCCAGGGACTTATTTACGCTTTAACAAAACGTACCAAATTCAAGAGAATGGAACGAGTGGCGCCAGGTTGAAAAAATTACATGAAAACCTATTGTTCTATGTCATTTTCACATAATTTTGATTTTCATCATTTTTATAGGCAGTTTAAGATTAATAAAATCGTTTAATCACGCAAAGTACGGTGTTTCGTTTTTCATTGAATTGAAGCTTTTATTTTTTAGAATAAATACTTTCTTTGGAACGAACGCTATAAGATCAATTTTATTTTTGAAGCGCCGTATCTCGCAAGTATTCAAGTAAAATTTTAAGTAAAAAGATCAAAAACTTACAAAGTTATGAATTTGAGAGTGAAAGAAGTCATTTTTTAATTTTTTCCCGAAAAAGATTTTTTTAACTACTTTAAATTTCAAAAACTGTTATGAAACCTTTTTCTCCTTCAACTAGATAGACAAAACATCATTAATTGATTTTCCATTATGCTCTTTATGTAATTTTACTTTTTGTTTAAAATTTATATTTGGTGTTGAAAAATAAACTGAAATATTTTCTGGATGAAAGTTCCACTTATAAAAAAAATTGTTTTGTTATTACAAATTCATCTGCTTTAGTACAAAATTAATGTTTTTTTGTATAAAAATGCAACTATTTGGTAGAGAATTCCACAATTTGGTTGAAAATTCATCTTTTTTGGTTAAAAAAGTTCGTCTTTTTGGATTGAAGATTAAATTTTTTTCGTAGAAACTTATATTTTTTGTTAAAAAATTCAATTTTTGATGTTACTGAGTTAACTGCGTTCTATTATCGATGAAAACTCAACTTTTTTCGTAATAAAAAATTGATAAATTTTATATTTTTTGTCATGAATTTTCAACTATGAATCTTTACCTACAGTAGGTGAATTTTAAACTAAAAAGAATAATTTGTTACCAAACCTACAGTTTTCAACTGAAATGATCTATAATTTAACATGAATATTTGAATTTTCAACCAAAAGATTAATGTTTAAAGAAAAATATTAATTTTTTTTTGTCCAAAAACGTAAATTTTTCAACTAAAAACATAAATTTGAAACTAAAAAGATTATTTTTTTAAAGAAAAAATGACAACTTTTCAACAAAATACATTAATTTTCAATGTAATAATTTAAATCCCAAATAAAAATGACAAATTTTCAACCGTATAATTTAATTTTGAAGTAAAAAAGATCACTTCTAAAAAATGGATTTTTTAACAATGTATATAAATTTTCAACTAAAATTATCATTAATTATCTGGTATATTTAAATTTTTAACTGAAAAGATTAATTTTCAAAGGAAAGATTAATTTGTTTACCAAAAACGTTAATTTTTCAACAAAATACATCAATTTTCACATTTTTCATAAATTTTTTTTACATAAATCCATATTTAACTGAAGTACTTGTTTTTTGCAACTAAAACCATTAATTTCCAAATAAAAGGATTTATTTTCTATCAAAACGTGACAATTCTTCTTCTTCAAGGTAAATTTCATATTTTTCGACAAAAATGCAACTATTTGTTAGAGAATTCAACAATTTTGTTAAAATGTCATCGTTTTTGGTTAAAAATTCGTCTTTTTGGATTGAAAATTCACTTTTTTTAGTAGAGAATTATTTCTTTTTAAAAAATGTATAGTTTGATCGGGAAAACTCAACTAAAATCTTTTTCAACAGAAATCACTTTTTTTGTTAAAGATTTGTATTTTAAGTTGAAGTTATTTCTTTGGGTAAAAGTTTAATTATTTTGTTGAAAATTAATCTTTTTTAATTGAAAATTAAACTATTTGGGTCAAATTTTAACTACATTGTGAAATTTATTTCGTTTTAAAATTCCTATTTTACTAAGGAGTTACCTTTTAAAGTAAAAAAAAATTTTTTGCTTGGAATAAATTAATACATTTGCAAATTTTTAATTTTTATATGAAAAACCCTATTTTAATCGTACCTTATAACGTTTTCCAAACAAAATATGGAAAATGGAATACGTAAATAAAATTGTTAACAAAAACGAAATTTTAACATATTTGAACTTTAAACCGAAAAGACAATGAATTTTTTAATAAAAATTTCAGTTTTTGACCAAGAGATATTTTTTTTTAAAGAAACCAAGAAAGTTGCAACCAAATTGTTGCATTTTGAAGCCAAAAGGCTTATATTTGGAACTAAAAAGATGAATTTTCAACACAGAAAAATTAATGTTAGAAAACAATAAACGAATTTTTTTAGCTAAAAACAATCAATTCTCATCAAAAAAATGTAATAATGAATTTTCGCAACAAAAATTAATTTTAAATTAATTTAACTTGAATTTCGAAGCCAAAAAGATTTTTCACCAAAAAAGCATAACTTTTCAACAAAGTTGTTATATTTCCAATAAAATAATAAAATTTACAATAAAAAAAGATGAATTTTCAATACAGAAAATTAATTTTATGCAAAAGGAAGACGAATTTTCAACAAAGTAGTTGATTTTTCAACTAAAAACGATACATTTTGTTACAAATTTTTAACAATAACGAAATTATCAACCAAAAAGAATGCATTTTTATAAAAAATATTATATTTGGAACCAAAAAAGATGAGTTTTCAACACAGAAAAATTAATGTTAGAAAAAAAGAAACGAATTTTTAGCTAAAAACGATCCATTTTCAACAAACAAATGGAATAATTAAATTTTTATTAACAAAAACATTAATCAAACAAAGAGATGAATAAGCAACTACGATTAATCTTGATCTAAGATAATGAATTTGTAACAAAAAGTTTAATTTTTCATCAAAAGAGATTTTTTATTTAAGAAAACAAGAAAGTTGCAACCAAATTGTTGAATTTTAAAGCCAAAACGTCAAATTTTCAACAAAAATTCAATTTTCATGCAAAAATTATGGATAAATTAAAAAAAAATTGTTATATTTTTAATAAAATAATAAAATATTCAAGCAAAAAACATGGATTTTTAACAAAGAAGATTAATTTTATACAAAAGGAAAACGAAATTTCAACCAAATGGTTGATTTTTCAACAAAAAACGATATATTTTGTTGCAAAAAAGAAATACGTAAATAAAATTTATTGTTAACAAAAACGCAGTTTCAACATATTTCAACTTTAAACCAAAAATATTACTTTTTTACAAAACAGTTGAATTGTCATCCAAAAAGAATGCATTTTTATCAAAAATATTATATTTCTAACCAAAAAAGATGAATTTTCAAGACAGAAAATTCATTTAATAAAAAAAGGCAACAGTTGAACTAATTTTGTTTCTAACCGTGGCTAAAAAAGAAATTTGAGTACAAAAGGGGTTATTTGTACCCAAATTTCTATACAAATTGCCGGATTTTTCCGTACGTGTGGACACTCCCTTTGTTATAATAATGTATTATTTTTAACAAAAAAGAAAAATCATTTAAGAACTTTTTCTAGTCCACAAAATCACCGAGTAAAAATTGAGTTCATCTGAACATTCAGAACTTGCAGCACATAAAAATGAGTCGGAAATTCCTCGCCCTTTAAATGTTCCAATACGCGAAATCTTTGCCTAAAATCTGTTCCTTTCATTTTTCAAAGATTCGGGTTAAAACACCGAAGGTCACTCGAAACAAAAGGTGAAAGAGTACTCACGAAGGTTAGAGCTGAAACTCCGAGTCTTTATGATCGAAAACGTCGAAAACAAAGGCAAAACAGATTTTCGGTGGTGCTTTTTGGAGCACACGATTCACGAACTGTCAATCCGAATTGAGAGAAATCACTGGCAATTTCGCGAAGGGAGAAAGGGATATGAGCAAGCGCTTTTCCAGAGCATGCGAGATGCGAAAATACTTACTGAGGGCAGGTCGACGAGACTCGATCAATTTCGAGTTTTTCCAAACTCGCCGGCAAAACTTCGTCTGTCATGATTCTGGCTTTTTCGGGATCCTGGCTCAATCGCCTCGGGAACATGGCATCGTGGAGGTGGTTCTGTTGACAAACAAAACCTGAGAAGAGGCTTTCGAAAATTCGAGAAACTCGCAGCCAGCGAGCGATAGGTTAGGATGACGACACTAAAGTTCGAAACGCAAAACGACGGAGCTCTTTGCTAACTGCGAAGTTATCACCAGTTTCACGTGATTCGAACACTTTCAGCACTTGAAGCGCGCACCTTTTTCTGAAAATTCGCATCTGATTTACAAGAGGGTTGCCCCCAAAAGGTTTCAGAGCGATCGTGATTAATTATTCACTGCAATAAACAGTACGTAAATAAACACACTACTTCGTGCAACTACCATTTTCTTCCTCTTGACTCACCAGCGGAAATGACCAAGCTAGATGCGCGCGCATATTTGGATCAGGACTTGGCGCCATTTTTGAATCTGGCAGTGTTTTCTCGAGGCGCGCATTTCAAAATTTATTATACTGGGGCAAAGAAGGCTTTTTCTATTTTTTTGCCAGAAAATATAAATTTAGTACGACAGTTTTAGATAATAACGTTTAATGATTTTAACGATTTAATGATTTTATTTATTTAATGATTTTATACTAATTAATACAAAATTTTGAACTATTTATGTGTTGAAAGAGATAGAGAGAGAGAGATTTGGAGTTTGGAGGAAACTTTAAGAATGTTTTATAAATTTCCGGAATCTTTTCAAAATTTGAAATATTTGTAATGCCTTCAAAACTTCTAGATATCCGTAATATCTTTTAAACTCACCTTTCAAAATTCTTTTAAAACTTACATTATTTCTAAAACTGTTCAAAACTTCTGCAAAATACAATAAAAAAATCTGCAAGATTATTTTTTCACAAATTTTGAATTGTTTTGAAATATTCTTGTAAAATTAATTTTCGAAAATAAAAAATTATAACAAATTTGTCAAGAAAATATATTTTAAAAATTTTCGAATTTTGCCCAATTTTTTTAAGTGCTGCAAAATATAACGGTTGCTACAATCTTTTAAAATCTTTTCGAATATTGTCTGAAAATTAACGTTTCAAAAGAAAAAATTATTAAAAATTTTCCTAGGAATCTTATGAGTATTTTTTATTCTCTTGACAATTTCCGAAAATCCTTGAAAACCATCACCATTTTATTTCGATATTTTGTTACCCACATTTTGTTTTAAATTTCCTGAAATCTTTTCGAATTTTAAATATTTTAAAAAATTTTCCAAACTTTCTAATTATCTTTAAATGATTCGAATTCTTCCTGCAGTTTTTAAAAGTGCCACAAAATTAAAAAAAATTTTCCTAAAATCTGCCAGGTCATTCTTTGGCCATTTTGCAAATCTTATAAATTAAAAAATCTTTTTATGACAACCTGTCAAAAAGCTACCCTTTGTTTAAAAATTTGAAAATCTTTTCAAGTTTTAAATTACTTTAGAATCTTTCCATATTTTCTCAAAAATCTCAAGAAATTTCAGAGAAGCTTTCAAAATCCTTAAAAAACTTCAAAACCTTATTTCGAAACTTAAAAAATCTGCTTTTGTTCACAATTTTTTAATTTCATTTTGAAACTTTTGAGCCTTCTCAATAAAAAATGATATAGTTCAAATTTTTAATAATTTTTTTTTCTAATTCTGCAAAATAAGAAAAACAAAATATTTTTTTATACTTCTTTATCAATATTGGAAATAGTTTCATTTTAATTTTATTAAAAAAAGTTTTTGATCAATTGTATTCGTACTTAAATGCTTAGATCTGAAAACAAGGTAATGAGTATTATCAGTTTGTTTCTAAAGTATACAAAATATAATTATCCTAAAATTCTTGAAAAGAGTCAAAAAGATTTAAAGATTTTACGATTAATAAAAAAAATATAGAAACTTTTTGAGCAAATTCAAATGGTTAAACATTTAAAAACTCTTAAAACATTATGAAATTCCTAAAGCTCTTGTACAATTTTTCAAATTTTTTTAACACTTTTAGACATTTTTTAACATTTTATACAATTTGAAAAAAAATCAAAAAGAATCTAGATTTTTTTTGAAGATTCAAGTTTTAAAATGCTTTTGATTTATTGAAAATTTCGAAATATCTTTTAAACTGGATCAAATTTTTTGCTTAAAAAAATTTTCAAAATTTTTTAAAATTAGAAAAAATTCCATTTAAATATTCTTGAGTTTTCGACATATTTAGAAATCTGAAATATTTTTTAAACATTTCTAAAATTATCTTAAAAAATTAAGTTTACAAAATAACAAATTATTTGAAATTTTCTAACGAATGATTTGGAATTTTTTCGAAATATTTTTAAATCTACATTTTGCTTATATTTTTAAAAATATTTTTAAACTTAACATTTTTTGAAATAGCTTTTAAAAGAATTCGAATGTTGCCTATAATTTATAAAAAATTCAACAGAATAAAAAAAGTCACTTAAAAAGTTTGAGATTCTTTTTTGACAATCTTGGAAATTTTGTCAAATGTTTTGAAACAATTTTATTAGATGCTAGAATTTTTAATAATCTTCTTATACTTCAAATTATTTTTTCAGCTTTTCACAATTTTTAAACCTTCACAATAACTTTAAAATCATTTGAATTTTGCCTAAATTTTTTTTATTCTACTGAGGAAAAAAACTTCCTTTAAATCTTCTAGATTCTTTTTGCAATAATATTTGTAAATATTCTTTTAAAATTAATTGTTTTAGATACAAATTCGCCAAAAATGTTCAAAAAAATTTAAAGAAATTTTTTTATTTATTTCACAAGCTTACAAAATTCTTAAGAAACTTCAAAATTTAATATGCAAAAAAAAAGTCGTAAAATCTTTCTAGGTTTTAATGTCTGACAATTTTGACAATGTTAGGAAATTATTCTTTGAATTAAAAAATAATACAAAAATTATACAAAAATTGTTTTTAACTTTTTCAATACATTAAAAAATTTTCCAGAAGGTTCCAGATTTGATTGCAAAAATTTTAAAAATATTTTACTTTTTTAGAAATTCATTAAAATGTTTTGAAAAGATTTTTAATGTTCTTATAAATTAAAATTATTTCTTGAAAAAAGATCCTATTCCATCTTCACTCCATTGGGAAAAATTACAAAATTGATTTAATTAATTTAAGCAACTTTGTTTTTGGAGACCATCAAAAACGGTATTGAAAAATAATAAAAAAACTTTCAAATATCTTTTGAAATAAGTCAGTTTTCCGACATTTAAAAGAAAATGGAAATTAATCTTTTAAATTAAAATTTTGATAAATTTTAAATATTGAAAGAATTAAAAAATTAATTGGTTAAAAATGACTGCTTTATATATTACAAAACTTCTCTATTAATATTAATATTGTTTTTTATTAAAAATTTATTTAGTTTTTCATTACGATGGTATTATTCAATGAAAAAACTTCCCCTTTTTCGAAAAGATTACGATTCCTATCTTACCGACTTTCTTTTGGACCATTCGAATTCAATTGTTAATCAATTTTCACAATTAAAAAAAAAATTCAAAACATATTTAATGTGTAAAATAATTTTTTTTTTAATTAAAAAAAGTTAGTTTGTATAATGTCGGTAAGGTAGGAATCGTGGAATTATCACGAAGCCCCTGAAAAAAGGCAATACAAATTACGTCCTTGTATGTATGGAGTCACTTTTCAGGCTAATACTATTTTGAAAATTGAGTTTGTAGAAAATAGAGAAATGAAATATTAATAGTTTAAATATTTTTTTGTCTTTAAAACTATGTCTGGCGTACATGAAGTGAAACATGCATTAAAGTTGGAATATAATCCTTGTGTTATATGACTGTCAGACACAATAAAATTTATGTTTGGACGTTTAGGGCTCGTAATTTATTCCTTCAAGTACTAGATGACAGTTCTTAGAACAACATACTAGTTTTGCGATCGGAAATGCGATCTCGGATATTTTGACAATGGATGCACGAAAACAAATCGTCTGCATTGTTTAAATTAAATTAAAATCAATTAAAACGACTTTTTAACACTATTTCGTATTGTTGCTTTCTACTAAGAAGGAAGTGAAAAGTTCATAAAACTTGAATCATAGATCATAAGAGGCCCTTTAAAATGAGTTCTAATAGAAGTCTTTGTGACCAACAGTTTACGAGATATTAATTTGTTAATTAAGGGTAGGCTTTTCAGAGAATCGTACGCCTCAATTAATGATCTCTTTTATAAAAAAAACTCTAATAAGATTTTTCTTATCAGATTTTAAAAGTGTAACTTTAGAAGTATTCAAAAACATTTTTTCTTAAAATTCGAAATCCAAAAATGGCTGAGCGGAGGAGTGGAAGGTTTTTTATTTAAGCAAGAAATTTGTTGTATAAAAATTATGTAAGAAATTCACTTTTTTAAGTTGTATAGAGGATAGCTGTCCTTTAAGGAAAACCAATTTTTAGATATAAAAGATTTTCTAAAACATTTTTAGTAACAAATTTTTATAAATAATAATTTATTTTCTTAAACTTCAAAATGCTGAAAAACTGAATTTTGTCGGAATCTTCAAAAATCTATATATTTTTTTAATTGCTTGTCTTATGTACACGTTTTATATTATTTTTGAATTGCTTGGAAAATTCTGAATATTTTTTTAAACCATCTGAATTTTTCCCTAAAATTAAAAAAAAATCAGTGTAAGCTTTAAACCCACTAAATATCCTTTAAAATAATTCGATTTTTTTATTTCTGTATAATTAAAAAAATTACCTTAAAATGTTTGGAATTCTTTTTTGAAACTTTTAAAAATGTTATGAATTTTTTTTTTATATTCTCTAAAAAAATCATTAAAAAAATATATACATTTTTAATTTTTCTAGGAAATTAAATTTTTTCATTCTCATGAAGTCTTCCAAAATTTCAAAAAAAAAAAATGAATTTCTTCGCAATTATTAACAATCTGAATTTTTAATCAAATTTGTTGCAATATGTACAAGTTTTAAATTATTTTTGAATTGCTTAAAAACGTCTGAAAATCTTTCAAAATTATCTGAATCTTTATTAATTTTTTTTTAATTCGCCATAAACTTTATATCTTCTAAATATCTTTAAAATAACTGGAATTTTTTTAATACTGCAAAATTAAAAAAAAAAGCTTCAAAACGTTTCAGATTTTTAATAATAATTAATACTTTAGAATATTTTATGAATTTCCGGAATCTTTTCAGGTTTTGAAATATTTGCAATGCCTTCAAAACTTCTAGATATCCGTAATATCTTTTAAACTCACCTTTCAAAATTCTTTTAAAACTTCTTTATTTGTTTCGAAATCTTCAAAAACCTACATTTTGCTTCAAGTTGCTTGAAAATCTTTTCAAACTTTACATTATTTCTGAAACTATTGAAAACTTATGCAAAATACAATAAAAAAATCTTTAAGATTATTCTTTCACAATTTTTGAATTGTTTTGAAATATTGTTGTAAAATTAATTTTAAATTGCTTAAAATCTTCTGAATATCTTTCAAAATTATCTGCATTTTTATTAATTTTTTTTAAATTCGCCATAAACTTTAAACCTTCTAAATATCTTTAAAATGCCCTGAATTTTTTTTAAGCTGCAAAATTAAAAAAAAATGCTTCAAAACGTTCCAGATTTTTGAGATTATTTTGGAAATTTTTTAAATCTTCTAATAATTCTATAAACTTAATAAAAAAAATTATTTTAAATTTTCCTGGGAATATAGAGAACATTTTTTTATTCTCTTGAAATCTTTCATATAAATCTAAAACTTTCTTTAATAGTGGATTTAAAGTATTCGATTGAAATCTTCTGAAGATTTTAATTATTTTTGAATCTTTTTAAAACTTCTGAAATTTGTAAATAATTTTTCAAGCCATTTGAAAACTGAAAATTAATCTTGTGAGAAAAACTCAAATCATTCAAAGTTTTCTCATAGGTCTAAAATGGTTAAATTATTAAAGTCTAAATTTGAAGGTATTTACAAATGTTATTTCTTAAATTCTAAATTTTGAAAAAAAGTGATATGAGAATTGCACTTTGTAAAGCGTCTAAAGGATAGTTATTCTTCAAGGACAACTAATTTCTAGATATGGAGCTTAAAAAAAATTTTTTAAACAAATTTATATAAATGAGAATTTTTTTATACACACAGTTGATGAAAAAATCTAAAAAAATTTTGTTATAACCTTAGGAAAAGGAGGGAGATTTTTTTCTCTTTTAATATTATAGGTGCTTTACATTGAAACCTGTGTGATTTATTATTGCATGAAATTAGGATTTTTTAAAATAATTTGGGTAACAAAATAGGAAAATTATAAGACAAAAGGTCAACTAAATTTGATAAACAAGAAAACCCTCATTTGCAAGCCCCTCATTTCTCCTAAATCCCCTACCTCAGTTCCACACACGCCTCTTGTATTTAACTCTCACTTCCCCTATTTCCCCTCCATTAGTTTCCCCTACTTCCCTCCCCCTCATTTCCCATCTTTCTCCTACTTCACTTACTACATTTACCTAGTCCCTGTCGTGTAATTTCTTCTCACTTCCAGTACTTCCCCTCCCTTAATTTTCCCGTATTTTGCCAAAAATTAACAGTTTTAAACAAAAATCATTAGATTTTAAAGGTTTATAATTTTTGAACAATTTTAGGTTGCGATAGTATTTGATCTAAAACTGGCATTATATAAAAATACTTAGATTTAAATACGTTGTTTCGTTTTGTTTAAAATAATGAAATTTACAATTTTGAATTTTTCTATCGGATACTGACATTTTATTCAAAAATCATTAGATCTGAAGCTTGCTATTAAGACGTTGCTTTACGTTTTTTGAACTTGCCCCTAAAATAATTTCTTCTTCTGCTACCCTTATTTTCATGTAATTTCCATGTTCTACTTTTCCTCTCCAAATTTTATCCCTCGCTTTCCCTCACTTCCCCAACTTCCTTTTAATTTAATTTCCCATATTCTCTCTTCCACGTCCAACAGTGCCCTTGCCCTATTGCCCCACCCACATTTCCATTTTTATCACTTATCCTATTTCTTCTTCTATTAATTTCCCCACTTATAATAACTTCCTCTTCTTGATCTCATCTGATTTTCTCTAGTTCTACTCTTCTTATACCTCTTACTTTTTCACTCCCCCGAACTTTCTTATCATCCCTCACCTAATGTCACCTTTTTCCCTATCTCCTCCCATAATTTCCCCTCATTTACCACCATTCATTTCTCATCACTTCATCTAATTCTCATATCCATCTTTTCTTCTACTACCTTCCAATAATTTCACTTCACTTCCCCTACTTCCCCATATATCATTTCTCCTCACTTCTCCTACTTCTTCTCCCTCTATTTCCATCTCCTATCATTTCACCTACCATCCTCCAATAATTTTCCTTCACTTACCCTACTTCTCCGCCTATCATTTCTCCTTCCTTCTCTTACTTCCTCTCGCTACATTTCCGTCTCCCCTCATTTACCACCTTTTCTAATACGTTCCTGACTTCCCGTCTTTCTCTGCTCATTTCCACCACTTCTACTCCACGGTACTTCCCGTACCACCCCCCTCATTTCCTCTCACTTACTTACTCCCTTCCATCACTTCCCATAACTCACTACCTTCTATTTCCCATCACTTGGCCTACATCTCATCTCATTGTTTCCTCATTTTCTTTCAAAAATTTAACCTTATTTTCCCTATTTCTCCTCTTATTATTTCTCCTCACTTCTCTTACTTCCTTTTCATCAATTTTCCCTCACGCCTCCAACGTTCCCATTCTACATTTTCAATTACTTCCTCTACTACCACTTCCTTCATTTCTCCATAGTTTCCCTTATTTCCCTTGCATCCTCTCATCTGATATCACTTCCTTTATTTTCCCTGCACTAAATTCTCCTAATTCCAAACTCCGTATTTCCGCCACTTCTCCTCCTTCATTTTCTTAGTCCAGCTCCTGCAATTGTCCTTCAATTTCCCCTACGTCCATTCCTCTGATTTCCCATACTTCTCATACCATCATTTCTCTTAACTTCCCTATCCCCATTTCTCCGCACTTCTCCTACTTCTTCTTCCATCATTTCTTCTCACTCCTCCTACTTCCTACATCCTTATTTCCCCACCCCGCATTTCCAATTACTTTTCCTACTTCCCCTCCCCTTATTTCCCCTCTTTTTCCCATACTATCATTTATCCTCACTTCCCCTCCTAGAAAAAAAGTACGAAGGACGGACACCCTACCGAAACAACAAGGCAATAAGGGCTTCTACCTGAGTTACGAAATTAAGAAAAAATAAAATCCTAAATAATTATTTTGCTAGTATTTTACACAGGAAATTGGTATTAAAAAAAGCAATGGTCTGTTTGTCTATAAAAGAATATTCAATATAAATTCTAAAGAGATATCAAATTTCATCAATATTATCTTAAAAAATTGTCCTTGCATTTTTCGCATATTAATGTAGA
>NC_046662.1:10373543-10377734 GCF_010883055.1 Belonocnema kinseyi | reverse complement strand
GAAGAGAGTAAAAAATATAAAATATTGCGTCAAAGAGAAGATCTTACAAATCCGTACAAAAGGCGAGGTGGCCTAAAATTTCTAAAATCTCCCTCACGTAATTTATGCACGAACCCTGAGAGTGATAAATTTGAACAAAAACTCATGTTCTAAAAATTCTTTCCAATATCGTTTTTCTATCGCCATTCTCGTTAGTTTATCGTCAACAGTTTTTTTTTATTTTTTCGAGAAATTCTCAAGTTCCATGTACCGGAGGTTAATTTTTGTTCTTTTCTTTTTTTAGAAGGCAGAGGAATGTCACGATTGCACTATAAATCTGTAGCGCAAGCTGCAAGCTGGACCAATGTGGCAATGTCGCAATGTAGCGGTTATACATACGAGTATAAGTAAGTCAAACTGAAATAGGGCGGATTATCTTGGCTAATTTAAGGGCATCAGACAGTTTATCACGTGACCAATCACATATTTTATATTCGGCGACTTTACAATTTACAAAATGAAAATATTGAGTTGAAATTTTGGGAAATGTTTCAAATTATACAAGGTTACATTTCTCTGACCAATTTCAGCTTTTATTTTGTTTAAATAGTGCAGTAGTATTAATTTTTATTTTTGAATGTAACTGAGCACAGGGCTTTAGAGCCCCAGCAGAAATAGAATTAAAAAGATTGCATTACGTAAACAAAATAAAATCTCGCATGGGCGAGATAAACATGCCCTCATATATTTTGAACAATTAAACAAAATTTTAGATAAATACATTTATTTGTATAATTATAAGGCAGCCGAATATAATAACTTAATATTACGTAATATTTGGTCACGTGATAGCCTGAACATCGTTGCATATTCGACAAAATAATTAAATTTGCAACCAAATAGAAGAATTTGAACCAAAACAGATAATTTATGAACCAAAAATATAATAGTAGAATTTTCAATTAAAAAAATTATCTTTTAACCAAAAAAGATGAATTACCGATTCAAAAAGACGAATTTTCTATCGAAAAAGATGAATATTCAATAAAAAAGTTGAATTTTCGACGACTAATGATAAAGAATGGAATTTTTATCCAACTAGTGGAATTTTCAACCTACAAAGATGAATTTGCAATAAAAGGTCGAATTTTAAAACAAAGAAGATTAAACTTGAAATTCAAATTTCTATTAAATTTTTAAAGTGAAATATTTTAGAATTACGCATTGTGAACTGAATAATTTCATAAAGGAAAAAGTTACAAATTGCACTTAACATTCAGAGAAAAGTTTGAAATAAAGATTTTTTGGTAGCAAATTGATGTCTTTTAATAGAAATGTCATCTTTTTTAGTTAAAAATGCCACTGTTTTGCTGCAAGGTATTCTTTTTTTTCGTAGAGAATGCATATTTTTTGGTTAAATTTGTTTTATCAACATTAATTATTTCGACTGAAAATTGAACTTCTCAATTTTCGATTGATAAGTTATCTCTTTTAGGGTCGAAATATTAACTTTTTAGTTGAAAATTCTTCTTTTTTGTAGACAGTCTTTTTCTAATTTTAAAACTCAAGAATTTGGTACAAAATAAACTTTTTTTGCTGAAAATTCAAATTTTTTGTAGAAGATTTTTTTTATATTAAAATTTAATCTTTTTTTTTTGCTAAAAATACAACCCGAGTCAAAATTTTGGTCCTATTTTGAGCCTGCTATTTTAGGACTTAAGTTTGTGTAAGCAGGATCTATACAGGGCTTATTTATAATAGATTAAGGTCCTAGTTTGGTCCTCCTAAGTGCTGCATATTTCCGCTTTCAGCACTTTTAGGTGTAAAACAGGACTAATGGCGAGAATCTATTATGGTCCTGCCAGGTCCTGCCAGAATCGAAATTTTGGTCCTGTTTTGACCCTGCAATGGCAGGACTTAAATATGTTTAAAAAGGACCTATACAGGAGTTATTTACTATATAAAATAATAATTTATATAAAAAATGAAACCTTATTTTCGCATCTTTTCAATAAGTAATCACTTTTATGTCCAAGAAAATATTACACAAATCAATAATTTTACATAAAAATTGGTAATTTATAAGTAATCTGTAATTTGTAAAGTTCTCATCTTATTATTTTCCTTCTTCAGAGCTCCATCAGTTCCCATCTGTCGTTCCTTGAATCGGGATTCGCAGAAGTTGATGGGCCAGGATGGTAATTTACTGCATTCCATGATGCATCCCAACTTTCTAAATAAATATATTTTTTTAAATTTTATTTTATATTCAACTATTTAGATAAGGATAAAATTGAGATATTTGAATATTTACCTCTCTCGCCTGAAATAAATAATTAATTTATTATGAATAATTATATTTAATATTTCATAAGACTTACTTTATAGTCTGCAAATTCGATTTAAATTTAGTTTTTCATACATAAGTATATTTTTTTAGTTTTATTACAAAACTTACCTTTTGCACTTCCACAATGCCCCGGAAAATTTTGTCCAGCAAATGTAGTGGAGTATTCCGTCGATTCCTCACTCTTTTTCTCAGACGGTTGAGGTATTTGCAATGGTTCTCTTTCGTCTGAAATAAATATGTAATTTATTATGATTTATTCTTTCTTTTATATTTCATAAAAGACTTAGTATATAAATTTGTCCACGAACAGTCCAGGGATGCTCTCGGTTTCTTCAAGCCAATGAAAAAAAAAATTGTACGGAAATTTTTGGAGAAAAATATTTTTTCATGTTTAGCTGTTAAAAATCTCATTTTTCTTCGTAACGTTATCAATAATTTTTTCGAAAAACATAGACAAAATCAATAAAAATGAACTAGAACGGAATTTTTTGACGAAATTTAACTTATTATTTTTCTAAATGTCTGTTTTTAGTTGATTGACTATGATAAGAATATGTTGCATGAGATTATTAAGGTTCCTTAACTTCAATGTAAAGAAAAATGTTGGTTCATACCTAAATTTGAGGAAATATAATATTTAACGATTCAAAACCTCATTTTCCTCGAGAACTAAGGAAAACATAAATAACAATTCATAGTTCAGAACTGTTTCCCTTTCTGATATGTATAAAGATGTATGTACCCTTTTAAGATGTTCATCTTATGTATTTTAACAATAATTAAAAAAAAAAGAAAAATCAATGAAACTCGAATAAAATAGCATTTAATTGAAAGAACTTTAACATTTTATCTTTAAAAACATCTGTTTTTATTTCACTTACTATGCGAAGAATATGTTCTATTAAATTATTGAGGTCCCTGTACTTCAAAGTAAAGAAGCATTGGATTTTATTTCTAAAATGAATAAATATCATTTTTAATTATAAAAAAATTTCATTTCACTCGAAATTGAAGTAAAATATGAACAGCAATTCACAGTTGCCAATTGTTCTTCTCCTTTAAATCTAAAATAAGAAATCTTAAACAAGATACACATCTGCTAAGGGTGTATTTTCATAGATTTTCGGAAGATAAGTAATTTGAAACTATGAATTGCAATACATATTATACTTAATTTTCCAAAGAAATGAGATTTTGAATCGGCAAATATTATATTTCTTCAATGATAGACATAGGTAAACCCAATTTTTCTTTACTTTTAAGCTCAGGAACCTTAATAATCGCATGGAACATGTTGTTAACAAAGTTAATGAACTAAAAACAGAGGTTTGTAAACATAATAGGTTAAAGTTCTTTAAAATGAATGTTATTTTGGTTAAATTTGTCTATCTTTGTGGAAAAATTAGTTAAATTATACTTTTGGGTACTTTTGGGTTGAACGTAATTGTGGCTTTACATGAACCAGATGATTCTTTCACGGATGCTTTGTTTTGGTACTGCCTCTTATTTGAAGCACATTTATTAATATATTTAATAAAATCTTGTCGGCTCACTCTTCCGCCTGCTGCTCGATTGGCCCACTCTGCAAAGAGGAAATTGTAATATAAGTTGCAATGTGGTAACCCAGGTTAAGGTGGTTTTAGCGTGACTCAGTGAGTCATATGAGAGTGTAAAAAAGTATTTTTGATTTACATGGAATCTTTTGTGTTTGAAAATCCGAAAATTAATTAAGATAGACATTTATGGCCGTCCCGCGATTAAAATCAGAAGAATAAATAAATTGATAAAAATATATCCCTCAACGGTTTGCGTATTCTCGACCATATGACTTCTGAAAGAAGCAATGCGGCAACGTCGCACTC
>NC_046662.1:10364158-10373443 GCF_010883055.1 Belonocnema kinseyi | reverse complement strand
CTGAAACTTCGCAGATGTATTCAAAAATAGTTAAAGAAGTTATAATAAAAATTTCAGCTTTTTAGCATGGATTTCGTTTCACGCTAAAACCACCTTAAAAGCATGTACAGCAATGTAGCTTACCGAATAGTTCCTTGAATAGGAGGTAATTGATTGGTGGTCTTGAGCCTCTCAAACTAGATGCTGAATGGATTGCCAGGGTATTGCCATAAATTTCTAGCAAAACTTCTTTTACTATTACTCTCCAATCCGTGTTACCACCTCGTTCGGCTGTTAGGTTGATGAAATTGATTTTATCTTTATTTAAATAAAAACCACACGATGGTGATATTTCCTGCTGCGATAAAATAAAAACAAAAATAGGTAAATACTTAAGAGTAATCAAGTATAAAGTAAAGAGATTACTATTTTAGTAAAATTTTTCAAAGATATTAAATATAAATAAGGGTCTTACCATATCTGATGCAGGCTGTACATATTTCTCAGGTACCTAAAAAAGGCAAGTGTCAAATTATAGAAATCAGGTATTAGACGATTTTAGAATGAAGAATTTTATTATTTTGGATTTAACCGATTAAACACTTTCAATTATATACTTTATTAATTAAAATGCTTAGAAATTATTTTTCTATTAAATATATAAAATATTTTATTTATTGGAAATATACTTCAATTACATGCAGGACCAAATCAGGTGATCAAAAATGTACATTTAAGCGCGAAGGACTTGAAGGGTTAAATCAGGACTTTAAAAAAAAGAAGGACGTACCAGGATTAAAGTAGAATGGTGAAAATATTCAATTTTGTCGCGGAGTTCATGAAGGTATAAATTAGGGCTTGATCAGGACGTATAAGGTCCAAAATAGGACAAAAAGTGCGACGCAGGACCAAAACAGGTATTAATTGAGTTAAGCAGGTTCAAAAAAGGACTAAAATTTCGACTCGGGAATTGTTCGGTTCCAAAGTATTCTTTTTGGATTAAAAATGCATCTGTTCGGTTCATGAGTATTCTTTCTTGGTCGAGAATTCAAATATCTGGCTGAAAATTAATTTTTAAATTATCTTTTTTGGTGAATTTTTTTCTATTAAAATTAATTTTTTAGCTGAGTATTCAACTATACTATTTTGGATGGATAACTAATTAATTTTAGTGTTAAAAATCTAACTTTTTGGTAGAAAATTCTTCTTTTGGTTAAAAATAAACTTCCTTCATGAAAAAAAACTTGTTGTGTTGAAAATTTAACTTTTTATGGAAAAGTCATCGCTTTTAATACAAATCTACTGTTCTTTTTTATTTGAAAATGTCACTATTTTCTTGAAAAGTGTTCCCTTTTTGTAGATAATTCATCTTTTTTGGTGAAAATTCTTTTTTTTTTTGGTTAAATTAATTTTTTCACTGAATATTTGTAATGTTTTTTAGTGAAAACGCAACTGATTAATTGAAAATCTTTTTTTCGTGAAACATTCAACTTTTGTATTAAAAATTGCCTTTTTGGTTGTTAATTTAACTGTTTTGTAGATAGTTTAATTTTTTTAGAGTAAAGTTCAACAATATTTCTTAGAAACTGAACCTTTCTGTTAAGAATTTACAATTTTTGTATAAAATTTGTTATCTTTTTTGGTAAAAATTTAATCTTTTTTAATGAAAAATGCAACTTTTTGGTAAAAAAGTATTGTTTTGGTAGAAAATGCTAGTATTTGGTTAAAAATTAACTTCTTTTTGTTAAAAAATCAGTTTTTTTTACAAAAACTTCATTCCTTTTGGTAGAAATTTGATATTTTGGTGAAAAATGCATTTTTTCTTGAAAATTTAACTTTTGCGTTAAAAATGCACTTTTTGGTTAAAAATGCAACTGTTTTGTTAAGGATTAAACTTTTTGTTAAAAATTCATCCTTTTTGGTTAAGTTGCAGCTTAAGGTTTATCTTTATCTTTTAAGAACTTGGGGATGTTTCAGCAATCAGCATGCTGACGCACTTACCGCTTTGTTTTAGCGGAGCGCAAAATATTTGCGAATTCCACGAGAGCCACTCATACGTTCTAGCACACAATATTTTCAATGAAAAGTCCAGAAATCTTTAAAAAACCTAACTGGAAAAATTCTCAACTAAAAAAGACATTTTTCAAAACAAATTGAAATCGGTCCATGATCAGTTAAAAAAATTAATTCTAAACAAAAAAATCTGCCCGCGTGGCGGGCACATTCTCATTGCGCGCTACGTGCGTGTTTCTCTTCGATTGCAATTTTGAGCGCGCCTAGGGCGCGCGACGGTTGAATCTCGCGCTTCGCGCTCGATAATAGGTTACCTCGCGCTTCGCGCTCGGATATTTATTCTTTGCATTTGGAATGCTTGAAAAAAACTTTATCAAAAAGATCTTTTTTAGATAGCAATATTTATATGCGTCTTCATATTCTGAATTGTCTACTTAATTAAGTATAGTCAAAGATTAAGTTTCTCAAAGCGCTGTAAGCTTTGAGGTACACATTCTCATCGTGACACTCGCGCTGCGCGCTCGATTTCCGACAGTGTTTCTTAACGAAATTGTAGATCTTTTTTGGGATAACCATTTTTGTTAATTCATATTTTTTTGTATCCTACATAGTTTGTTCACAAAATGGAATTTTTTATTTTCCATTATTTTTTGTGCAATCAAAATTTGAATTTTCGTTTTCTGAAGAAAATCCAAAAATTGGTTATGCTAATCTTGTAGGGATTTAAAAAAGAAATGTTTTTTTTTCTTGACTTTTTTTTTCTTGCGTTTTTCGGCTTCAAATTTTGATTTTCGGTTGAATAAAAAAATTTTGAAAACGCTATAGCTCTAAGAATTTTCTTTTTATTGAAAAGAGTCATTAGGATAAATTTTTTTTTTCAGTACTATGAATATCCGTGCATAGAATTTTCAAATTCAGAAAAAAGTGCTCTTAAAAATTTTCAAAATACGGTCACTTTTTGAATTTTTATCAAAAATGCCTGGTTAACGAACTCGTCCTTTCTTTTAGGACCTAGAAAAAGTGTGCCAAAGATGGATTTGACTCGTTTATTTTTTCGAGAGTTATCGTGTTTACGGACGGACGGACGGACGGATGGACGGCTGGACAAACGGCCGGACGGACGGACAGACAGACAGACGCTATCGTCAAAACCTGATTTTCGGATTCAGGGGGTCTCGAAACGTGGAGCTCCGTTGAAAAAGTGTGATGTCAAATTTCCGACAATTCTAATACTTTCTCAATTATAAATGATGAGAATGTAAAAAGTTTTCACTTAGTTGATTTCATCCAAGAGACGAATTTTCAACAAAATACGTGAATTCTCTACAAAATTGTTGTGTTTTCAACTTGAAATGGATACATTTTCAACCGAGAATGAAATATTAAAATTTTCTAATAAAAATATTTGAACGTTTTAAAGTTTTTAAAGTATAACTCTGTCTGGCCGAGCAAGGACCCAAGGTAGGTACTATGTTCTAAAAATAGGAAAAGTCCCCGAATATAAAAGTGGGGAAGAAGGGACCTGGGGTGCCCTCGGTGCAGGCGGGGCCAGTCAGCACAGTTCTTGACCTACGACAAGAAACACGCGCGGCCGTTTTTGTTTTTTACAAATTTATCTCCCTGTTTATATTTTCTGTTTTATCAGTGTTTTTATTTCTACGTTCTATCATTATTATACAGCTATTTTTGACCAAAGAACATTTATGAATGAAGTGCAATAGACAATTAGACTCTGGACAATTTTAATATTGATGTACTTCTGTAACACAATCAGTGCAGTCGACATCAGAGAGTCTTATTAATAAATAGAATTTTAGTGTATTTCGCGAGTGTTCACTTATTTAAAAAATATTTTTTAATAACGACTTTTTGCCCCTTTCACTGAAAGTTCGCGTTTTTCTTTTAGAAAGAACAATGGTCCTTCGAGCCGGATAGTAACAGTGGTGGATTCGGTTGTGAAAAATAAGTGTTGTATTTCGGTTGGGGTTTCGGTTGGGCTACTCATCGACGCCAATGATGCGAACGACGACGGAAATGTGAACAGTGTCAAAAGTGTAAGTGTACATGTGCGCGCGAAAAAGCCAGAACCTTCGACAAGCACAGCCCCAAATTTCAACCTAATGGACCCAACCGACCACCATGGAAGGGAGCATCAGGGCATGCAGCGGAGTGAGTCTCGCAACTAGGCAACCCATCATCTTGGATGGAAAGCATCCAGCAGTACGACTCCTTGTTCACACCCTACAAGTCAGCGTGGGACATCATGGTAGAGAAAGAGTCCTGAATGACCTACGCCAACAGTACTGGACCATCAAAGCGAGAGCAGCACTAAGGGCGGTGTGGAATGCATGTCAGCATTGCCGTAACGAGCGAGCAAAGCCATACATTCCTCCTATGGCGCAGCTACCACCTGAAAGAACGGAAGGGTTTTTTGCACCGTTTACCAATACTGGTGTCGATTATTTTGGTCCTTTTCAAGTTACTATTGGTCGGAGAAAGGAGAAACGCTACGTAGTTCTGTTCACGTGTTTGGCGTTTCGAGCAGTTCATTTGGAAATTGCACATTCTCTGTCCACAGATGCAATGATTATGGCATTACGACGCATGATCGCACGAAGAGGGAAGCCAAGAAAAATCCTGTCAGACAATGGAACCAATTTTGTCGGTGCTCGACGAATTCTGGCAGAAGCCTGGACAGGCTAGATCAGGACGAACTTCAGCAGAAGGCAGCTGCAGCAATGATAGAGTGGGAGTTCATTCCACCAGGGAGTCCTCATATGGGTGGTGCCTGGGAAAGGCTTGTCCGGTCCGTGAAGATTGCTCTGGAAGCTACCATGAAAGAGCAAGCACCAAAGGAGGAGGTTCTTCAAACTATCTTTGCTGAAGCAGAATATTCAGTTAATTGTCGGCCCCTTACTTACATTCCAGATGACCCGACCGCACCGGAAAGTCTGACACCAATGCATTTTTTGCGTGTCAACCTCACCACCATGGACGAACATCATGGAGCACCCGGAATTTTTTAAAAGGGAGACTGCTACATGCGAAGACAATGACGGATGAGCCAATATTTCGTTGACCAGTTCTGGAAACGCTGGGTTAAAGAATACTTACCCACCCTTAGTCGACGAACCAAGTGGCATCGAGGGCAACGTGACCTGAAAGTTGGCGATCTCGTGATTATCGGATATCACAAATCACTTAGGAACCAGTGGACGAGAGGACGAGTTCAAGAGGTATTTCCGGGAACGGAGGTCGAGTCCGAGTAGCAGAAGTCGCGACCGCGACCGGAACTTATCGCCGACCAGTGACGATATTGCGCGTCCTTGACGTGTAATAGTGCTTCAGATGTCACTTCAGTACAGGAGGGGGAATGTTAGGGACGCTAAGTTTCTATTATATTTGAACGTTTTAAAGTTTTTAAAGTGTAACTCTGACCGGCCGAGCAAGGACCCAAGCAAGGTACTATGTTCTAAAAATAGGAAAAGTCCCCGAATATAAAAGTGGGAAGAAGGGACCGGGGTGCCCTCGGTACAGACGGGGCTAGCCAGTACAGTACTTGACCTACAACAAGAAACACGCGCGGCCGCTTTTGTTTTTTACAAATTTATCTCCCTGCTTCCTACTGTTTAGCATCATTTGTGAGCGTCGTGTTTATATATTCTGTTTTATCATTGTTTTTATTTTCACGTTCTATCATTATTATACAGCTATATTTTTACCAAAGAACATTTATGAATGCAGTGCAATAGACAATTAGACTCTGGACAATTTTAATATTAACGTTCTTATGTAACACAATCAGTGCAGTCGATTTTAGAGAGTTTTATTAATAAATAGAATTTTAGTGTATTTCGCGAGTGTTCACTTATTTAAAAAATATTTTTTAATAACCACTTTTTGCCCCTTTCACTGAAAGTTCGCGTTTTTCTTTTTGAAAGAATTTTCAAACCAAAAAGACGAATTTTTTACCAAAATAATTGAATCTTTAATTAAAAAAATGTAAGTTTTAAACTAAAAAGATAAATTTTCGTTCAAAAATGGAATAGTTACATTTTCGGTTTAAAAAATGAATTTTTAACAATAACAAAATTTCTTACAGAGTAGTTAATTTCCTCAAGTAAATAGTTTAATTTTTTAAGTAAATGGTTAAATTTTAAACTAGATAAGATCATTTTTTAATTAAGAATATCAGTTTTCAACCAATAATGGAATACTTACATTTATGTCTACAAAAAATAAATTCTTAACCAAAAAAATGAATTTTCAACGAAATAATTAAATTTTCAACCAAAGTGATGTACTAAAAAAAAGGAAAAAAAGAGTTCAAAACACAACCCAAAAGATAATTTGTCAACCAAGATAGATGAATTTTAAAATAAGAACTTTTTTACCAAAAATTTGACTACACAATTCAGTAGGACGAATTTTCTATGACAAATACTTTCAATCAAAGTGTTCAACTTTCGAAAAAAATCAACGAGTTTTCATTAAGATCGTGTATTTTTTAAACTAAGAAATAAATTTTCATCCAAATAGTTGAATTTTCAAAAAAAAATTCAATTATGAATCGAGCAGTTGCATTTTCAATCAAAAAGTTTAACTTTCAAGCGAAAAGGACAAATTTTTGACGAAATAGATACATTTTCGACCAAATAGTTAATTTCTCATCCTATAAAGAAATTTTTTCAACCAATTGATTGTAATCTTAAATGGAAAAAAATTAAAGTTGAACTACAAAAACAGTTTCATTTTTAACCAAATAGCTGAATTTTCAAGAAAAAATAAGATTTTTTTACGATTAATCTCTTTTGGTTAAAAATTCTACTGTTTGATCGAAGCTTTAACTATTTTCTCGAAAATTCGATTCTTTTGTTAGAAAATATATTTTTTTCAACTGAAAATTTAACTGTTCTATTTCTGATTCAAAATTAGCAGTTTTTACTCGAAAATTCAACTATTTAGTAAGAGTTGATCTACTTTGATAAGCATTCATTTTATTATTCGAAGATCCATCTTTTTGGTTGAAAATTAAGCTATTTCATTGAAAATATGCTTTTTTTGCTTAAAAATTAATTTTTTAATTTTCAAATATAACTATTCCATTCGTGATCGAAAATTGATCGTTTTTAGTTTAAAATAAACTATTTATTTGGAAATGAAATTTACTGTTAAAAATTAATATTTTCGAGTGGAAAATTCAGCTGTTTTGTATAATTTTCGTTTTTTTAGCTTAAAAATCTACCTTTTTTTGGTTAAAAATGCAATTTTGTTTGAAAAATTAATCGGTTTTGTTTGAATTCAACTGTTTTTTATTAAAAATTAAAATATTGTCTTGTTTGAAGTATTAACTGTTTACTGTATTTTTCTTCGATGAAAATTGTGTCGAACATTCGTTTTTTCGGAGGGAAAATTATTTTTTTTAAACTCTTGTGTCTTCTAAAACATTCGTCTTTTGGATTGAAAATTCATCTTTTGTGGATTGAAAATCCATTTTTAAAAGCAAAGTTCTTCTTTCAAAATTGAATTTTGTGGGACGAAAATTCTTTCCTTCCCTTTCTTTATTTTTGTAAATGCAACTCTTTGGTCTAAATTTAATTTGCTTGTTTGTTGAAAATTTAATTATTTGGTTGAAAAATCATCTTTCTTCTTTTAAAATTTAACAAACTTCTAAAAAATTCGCCTCACTGGCTTGAAGATTTGTCTATTTGTTTCCAGCTTTAAATGTTTGTTGCTAAAATTATTATTTTTTGTTTTGTTCATAAGATTCTTCTATTTGGTTAAAAATTCGTATTCGCAGGTCGAAATTTAATTTCTTTTTGTAAGAAATAATCATATTGCACTCAATATAGACCTACATTTAAGTAAGGGGGGGGGGGTGAATTTTTAACGTAGTTTTTGGATGGCCCCTATCTTGAAAGGCGTCACTTCCGTTCTGAGAATCTCGTTGGCCTTCCAGGAAAGTCACGCAATCTTACGTTACGCTCTGTACACTGCCAGCGTATATCGAGCCAAACGTTCTCCTCTCATAACTTCACCCATTCAAATGATGCATTTTCAACATTTATTCCTACGACAATCCAGCTTACAAACTTAGATCCCAATCAAGCTAATGGCCCAACTCTTGATGTCGATCCATCTTTCTAGCACGAGGGTTGTTTTTCGCTGATTTCCACATATCCTTGTGTAAAAGACCTTGAATTTCTGAAATCGAAACAGAAAGTTCAGCATTCTAATTGGATCTTCGAAACATTAATATTCGCAACTGGAAGATTTTCGACAATAAAGTAAAGAATAATAAAATTTAAAGTCTGCTTCCAACAAAATTTCAACTAAAAACCACAAAAAAGAGATTTTTGACCTACTTAGAAGTGAATAAGACGTTGAAATCTCCCCCTTCCATATAGTCCCTTCCTTGCTTCCTCTCCCAACTCTTCAACCTTCGCTTTTCCTCCCTTTCCCAACTTTTTCCATCTTTTCTTACTTCTCCCCACATTTTTTATCACTTCTTCTACTTCTTCCTCATTTCCTCTCATTTCATCTTCTTCCGCTCTCCTCACTTGCCCTTCCTAACCTCTCCTCAATTCCTACCACTTTTCCTACTTCCCCTAACTACAGTCCAACCCAATCCGTCTGATCTGATTCGATCCGATGTTATCCATTACAATCGAATTCCGTCCAATCCTATTCCTTAGGCCGATCCACCGTTTATAAATAGCTATAGCTTTAGTACATGTATAACTTGTCCCTTAGAGGGCTCTTTAGCCCTAGGGACTTAATACATAAATTACAAATTACAAATGACATTTCTAGCACGAGAGCTGTTTTTGTAGATTTCCACATATTCTTGTGTAGAAGACCTTGAATTTCTGAAATAGAAACAGAAAAGTCAACATTCTGATTCGATGCTTAAAACACCAATATTCGAGAGTGAAAGACTTTCGACGATTAAATGTAGGAAATTGAAATTAAAAGTCTGCTTAAAAAAAAGAGTTAAACTAGGCGACTTATAGACCGTGGGCTGACAACGTAAATGGGAGCGTGATACGGACAAGGCCAATTTTCACATGAGATGTTCGTCTGATGATGAGGAACGTAAAAATGGGTGCCTGGCAGGTGTGACTGGATGCGTTCACCTGTGGCGACCTGTCAAAGGTGCAAATTTTTTGCAGTTAACTTACGTGACTCGATTAAGGTTGAAAATTGGTGTACATGTAGGGGCTGACATTAGAAATAGTACCTGCGCATTGCCAGGCACTTACCTGGATGCAAAAGTGTTGCCAGGCGGCTTCG
>NC_046662.1:10361552-10364058 GCF_010883055.1 Belonocnema kinseyi | reverse complement strand
AGACAAAAGGTACTCTATTACAGGTATGCTCCAAGATGAATAAGAAGTATTTGTTCAAAATGTTAATATTTACCAAGTTATTCGCATTTTTCCTTCTTTTTTCCCATTTTTTCAATCACCTGCTGTATCTTTAGCAATTTAGAAGAAGGTATGCTCAAAATTAGTACACGATTAAAGTAAGTCTTGTGCAATGAATTGGCGTCAGCCACTTTCAATTAAAACAATAAATTATTCTGCTATAAATAATCATAATCAATGTCACGTTCTCAGCTTCTGATTATCGTAGAAAGTTGTAATAAAGATGAATATGATTATAAAAATTAAACAACAAAATCGCTTTACTTTAAAATATCCTTTATTTATTATTGTTAAAGTTTATGTTTTGTAGTCGAGATACGTTCGATCTTTATTACCGTGACGAATGTCAAGTTTCCCAGACCCAGCGTGGGTCATTGGCGTAGGCATTACAAATTCTTCGTGGTGCATTTTTAATGCAGTTCTATACTAGGAGACACTATTATGCTATCTTAAAATACAAATTGTTGAGCTTCATAACAATCAGAGCAATATATTACAACAATTAAAGACAATAATAATATAATTAATAAATTAATAAATTAGTAATAAATATAAATGTATTTATATGCAATAAAACAGTTATTATTATATTTCCTTGCATAAATGGTTCGTTTCGTTTACAGCTGGCGGCAGCGGTTTTCAAAGCGAAGAAGAAAACCTCAGTGAAGATGAATCGCAATTGCTGAGAAATTGTTTAATAAATAGTCGTACTTCACACTGGATTGGGCCTAAAATATTCAACTTTATACGCTATTTTCAACAGTTTTATATAAAATGTACATTACATGTATTTCTTGAAGTCGGCCTGGAATCACTTATTCAGATATTGCAAACAACAATTTTATTTATCTGATCATTTTAATATATGTTTCTTATTTTGCATCAATGTTATTATTGGGTACGCTGAAACATGTATTATTTCAATACATTGCAAATTTTTGGATACTTTTTGGGTGGATATGTTTAACTCTTAATCGTCTGTTCATAACTTGTATCGTTTACCAAAAAATCTAATTTTGATATTTATAATTCTAATTGTTACGACTAAATCAAAGACGACGGTCCCACAACAGGAAATCATGACACATTTTTAGCTCTGTTTTGGATGAAACACTTTTTTATTTCAACATTTTTCATATTTCGTGTTGTGTGTCCAAAAATTATATTTTAAACATTGTTAATGTTGTTTTTTATTTAAAAAAATCACGCATCCTAGCACAAACCAATTTGTAACCAATTTATAACTTTTCTTTAGTTGAAAATCTTCTGTCTGATTTTTTCTTTTTGAAGGTTGTACCGTTTGCCCGAAAAAGTCATTTATTTTTTTGTTACTAATGCGGCAGGATTTAATAAGGAGAAATCTGTTTGGGATACCCACTCGTCACATGACCGTAAGCAATTATTTATTGTCTGTTTTTGAAATTTCTACAAATGGAGCCTGATATCAACTTTCTTTTCAAAATAGTATCCTATGCCTACCTTTTTTCGATTAATTACATTGTAAACAAAGATTTGCGTAAAATTACAAAGTTTCGGAAAATTACATATTGTATCATTGTAAACATCACACACTTCACTGTGTGATTTTACAGAAGTATGTGAAATTACTTTGCTACTCCTCAAAATCATTAAATATTAGGTTTAATTAAAAAAATACTATTTTAAAACTTTTTGGGAAAGTAATTATTTAAACAAATTATATATGCTTAAACAATCAAAAAGTTGTTGGTTTATTCTTTTCATACACTATACAGCGAAAAAAATAATTGTATGTGTTCTATTTTATATTATTTTTTTAGTTATCGGCAAAAACCACGTGAGCAAATAAAGATCGTTTAAACAAATAGAAATTTATAAAAATTTAAAAGATAAGTATCAAAATTGTGTCATTATGCAACAAAACGTAGCATAGGATATTAATTTGAAAAGAAAGTTGATGTCTGGCTCAATTTTTAGAAATGTTGAAAATAGACATAACATAATTGTTTTCTTTAGTACATCATTTTTTTAGAAAAATGTATTACTTAAAACAATGAAGAAATACTGCATTTCAATCACAAAATACGATTTTTTAACATTTGTAGGCATAAATAAATGTTTTAATAATTTACATTTGTTTAAACAACTTAAAATTATTTAAGAAGTCATGTTCAATATTCGAATTGTCCATTAGTAATTACTTGTTTAAAAAAGACGACGAAAATTGCTAAATAGTAACAATAATACGTAAAAATGTATTTCTTTATTTTTTGGACATGTTTGGGACGCTCCGGGGAGGGTGACGGTGGTTTGGAAATAAAAGTTATTGATATGATTTTATTTCGTGGATACTCATCTCCAATCCCTAGAAAGCCTGACACGTTCACATGAAGTCCTGGAACATGAGTTCAATTTTTCGAAAATTCAATATTTCACCATGTTCATTAAA
>NC_046662.1:10344317-10361452 GCF_010883055.1 Belonocnema kinseyi | reverse complement strand
CAATGAAAATATGCATCTCCGGGAGTGGACCAACTTTTGTTTCAAACTTTTTCCTGTAAAATCAATTTCAAGAAATTTCACCTGAGTTTCCGGCGACTTCGAGGCCACCTGGCAACACTTTTGCATCCAGTTAAGTGCCTGGCAATGCGCAGGTGCTATTTCTAATGTCAGCCCCTACATGTACACCAATTTTCAACCTTAATCGAGTCACGTAAGTTAACTGCCAAAAATTCACACCTTTGACAGGTCGCCACAGGTGAACACATCCAGTCACACCTGCCAGGCACCCATTTTTACGTTCCTCATCATCAGACGAACATCTCATGTGAAAATTGGCCTTATCCGTATCACGCTCCCATTTACGTTGTCAGCCCACGGTATATTACGCCTAGAAAACAGGGTTTTGTAGCCTATTAGGACGTAAGTAAGTAGTTAACCCCCCTTTCACAATTTCCTCTTTCCTTACTTCAACATACGCTACCCCCCCTTTCTCAAATTCTACGTTTTCTACTTTCCCCTATCCTCACTTACCCAAATAACACTCCCATTTCCGTAATTCCCTTCCACTGCCCACAATTCCATGCTCCCCTAATTTTTTACCATTTCCTCTATTTTTTTACCCTCATTTCTATAAACACCTGTTCGCTCATTTCGCATACTTGCCTTTGATTCACCATTACTTTTCCTCATTTTACTCAACACTACACCCTCCTTTAATTTCCCATCGTTTCCTCTTACTCTCCTTTCCCTCACTCCTACTTCTTTCCGTCCCTTAACTTTTCCTACTTCACCTCCGATAATTTGCCTTAGCTCCTCTTATTTTCTATCCCTAATTCCCATCATTTTCCTTCTCGTCACTTCCCTTACTTCCATTCCCAAACTTTCATTTCACTCCCCCTCGCCTCCCAGGGGAAAAAGGGCGACAAATGGACGGACAAACGTCCAACAGAACGGATTAATAAGGGCTACTGCTCAAATAAGGCATCTTGCTCCTGCAAAAAGGTTTTCGTAGCCTATTAAGTCGTAAATTAGTCATTCAAACCTCTTCTACCCATGCTCTTTTTTTTTCTCCATCTACTTTCCCCTACTCTTTCTGTATAACCCTACTTCCCCATCCTCTCACTTCAACATCAACTTCCTCTCTCACCCCCGCCTTCTTCTTCATATATATTTCCCCCTCTTGTCACTTCATATAGTTACTTACTTCCCCTATTCACCCACCCCTCATTTCCCATCACTTCTCCTACTTCCGCTTCCCTAATTTCCTTTACTTACCGCCCTTGATTTCCCGTCACTTCCCTTACTTTCCCTCCCATTGTGAGCTGTGACTTGTGAGATGTGAATTGTAAGTTGTGAGTTAGAATTTCCCCTTACTTTTCTTTCTTGGAGAAAGAGTGACGGACGGAGGGACACTCGTCCAAAACTATAAGGGTTTATGTCCTATAAAACCTTAAAAAATGATAGAGGTTTTTAAAGATAGTTCGAAACTTTAAAAGGAAATTTGGAGTCTTTCTTGAAACTCTGAAATATCCAATCCATTCGAATCCAATCCAATCCAATCCAAGCCATTCCAATCCAATCTATTTCAATTCAATTTAATCTAAACCAATCCCTTTCAATCCAATCCATTCCAATCCAATTCAACCCAATCCAATAAAATCCAATCAAATCCAATGCGATTTGATCTAATCCATTGTAATCCAATTCCATCCAATCTTACACCTGATTCTGACCTATCTTTCTGAAAACTTTTCAACTGCGAGTAATCTAGTGTACTCCGAATAATATAGTGTAATAATAAGAAATCTAAATGCAATCCAGCATAATTCAAGTAATATATATAATATAATCCAGTTCTAAATTATCGGTGATACACGTTTAAGTCGGAGTAATGTCTCTAAAATTTAGAGAAATGCATTTGTCACCTGGAGTTACTTTTATAATTCTGAATAATATCAGTATTCCGGAGTAATCCACTTGTACTTTAGAATAATTAGGAAAATATATTTTGTAATCTACTTGTAATACAGAGTAATTTAGAGTAATCCATTTGTGTTCCGGAGTAATGAAAGTAATTCGGGGCAAACCCAATATTTCGGAGTAATTCACTTTTAATCCAGAGCAATCTAGTTCTATTTCACCTTAATCCACTTTTATCCAGAAAAATTCCCCCATAATCTAGGTGAACCACTTGCAATACAGATTAGTCAAGGGTAATCCATTTGTGAACCGGAGTAATGAAAGTAATTTAGAATAAACCTAATATCTCAGAGTAATTCACATTTATCTGGAGCAATCTAGTTCAAATCCAACATAATCTACTTGTAATCCATTTCAATCCAGCGATAATCCAAGTGTTACCTTTTTCAAATGAAAAAAAAATTTTAACACAAAAAATATATTTCTCGATTGAAAAAACCTTTTATTGCATGTATAATCTACTTTGTAGAAAATTTAACTATATTGTTAAGAATTTAAAAAAAAATTAATTTCTTTACTGAATATTAACTATTTGGTTGAAAATTCGTTTTTTTCTTGTTTGAAAATTATTTCCTTCAACTGAAAATCTAACTAATCCATTTTTAATTTAATTTATTCTTCTTTCGTTGAAACTTATCTGCTTGGTTCAAAACTAAACTATTTTGTTGAAAATTCGTTTTGATTCTGTTAAAAACTTAATTTTTTAAATTCAAAATATAATGAATTCATGCTTGATGAGTATTTATCTTTTTTTGGTTGAAACTTCCACTACCTAATCAACAATAAACTTTCCCCAAAGATTCGGATAACTTTTTAAAAAAACAAAAAGTTTTTGGTAAAAAAATTGAAATAATAATTTGTTTTGGTCGTGAAATTTCTTATTTGATTTTAATTAGTATTTTTATTTTAATTAGAACATTTCTTGGAGTATCTCGAAGAAATGTTCGCAGTCTTTTTAGAAACTTTTAAATTATTAAGATTTTTAATTTCGTTCTGCTTTATGAACATTTATAATCTATTGAATAAATAGGTTTAAAAAGATTTCTGTATATTTGCAAATTTTTAAAAATTTATTTCAATATCATGAAGTTCGTAGAAATGAGTTCTTCAACATAAACTCAACGTGAAAACCAACATTAAAATTTTGTAAAGTGGGACATATTTTTGTGTAATCTATTTCAAGATTACGAAAAAATGAAGTTATTGAAATTACTGATCTTATTTTGATTTTTTGCAATGGATATTAATCAATTTATTAAAAATTGACTTAGATATCCAAAATTAAATGTTTTAGAAAAATTTCAACTAGCACAATTTTTTCTAAGTTATAAAAACTTTAGTACACCAAAGGATAGAATGTTGAAAAATTTTTAAAGAATTTTGTCAACTTTTATCAGTTCAATATTGCTCTGAAATTCCAAAAGAAGATGTTATAAAACAAAATTTGAGTATTTAACGTTCAATTAAAAAAAAAAAACGTTATTTATAGAAAATATTTTCATTTCTCACAATACCTGGTTAGAGGACATGAAGCAAACCTAAATAGAAATAGATCGGCAGATTTTCGCTATCTGTAAATTTGGATCTCGTAAATTAGGCCTTTGATACCGTGTCTTTACGATCGACGGTTAAAACGCCCGTTTGGTGATGTAGGCTACTGGGAATAATTATAAAAGTCACCCTGAAAACTAACGAATAATTTTATCTATTTTATCTTATATATTAAACATAGCCACTTTAAATCCACAGCATACTTAAGTTTTTTTTTTAAATTCATCAATTTTTTTTCAAATGAGCCCCCATTGTACTTTATGCGACCAATAATTTATGAAATATTTAAAAAAAAATTAAGGTTGCGCGTTCGCTCGTTAAGGGACACACGTAATGAATTTTAATTATTATGAAAAAATATAACAACTTTTTTTTAACAGGTACTTTAAACAGAAAGCCTGCAAAGTATTAAAGGTTTTTTGTTAGTACTGAAAATCCAAAATTGGCAAGGTGGGGGAAAAGTGGATTTTTATTTTTTAAATAATAATATTGAAAAAAGTAACAATTTACGTTGGTTAGTATTTTGCGATTCTGTTAAGGGATAATGCATCTACTGATTTTTTTCCGATTTTATAAAAAGAAGTCAATTTTTAACAAAATATTGTTATAAACAATTCCACAGTAATTAAAGTAATTCAGATTAATTTATTACATTCTCATCAGAGAAGGTATTAAATTTGTGTAAAACTTGACCCCCCAGTTTTTGTCTAATGTCCACATTTTGAGACCCCCTGAATCGGAAAAACAGGTTTTTACGAATGTGTCTGTCTGTATGTCTGTATGTCTGTCTGTCTGACTATCTGTGAACACGATAACTTTTGAAAAAAGTAATCTATTAGATTGCCCTTTGGTACACTCGTTTAGTGTCATAAACTAAAGGTCAAGTTCGTTAGCCAGCCATTTTGGATAAAAATTCGAAAAGTGGGCACTTTTTGAATATTTTTGAGACCACTTTTTTAAAAAATCAAAATTTCTCTGTATGGTTATTCATAGTATTAAAAGAATTGAACAATTTATCCTAATGACTTTTTTCGATAACAACTTTTTCAATTTGGTCAAAAAGTTGAAAATTCCAAAGATGATCGTACAAAAAAATTTTGAGACCACATTTTTTTAAGATTTAAATATTCTATATACGGTTGTTCATAGTACTCAGAAGCTCAAACAATTTATCCCCATGACTTTTTTCTATAAAAAGAAAATGATCAGAGTTAGAGAATTTTCAAAATCCAAAAAAACAAACTGAAATGAACATTTTAAGTCAAACAACGCATGATATGAAAAAAAATCCAGGAAAAGAAAAACGTTGCTTTTTGAAAGCCCTACAGGACCACGATAACAGCTTTTTTAATTTGGTCGAAAAGTTGAACATTCCAAATTTGATCGTACCAAAAATAATGAAAAATTCAAAAATTCCATTTTTTGGTCAAACTATGCAAGATACGAAAAAAGTGAAAAAGCTCAAACTGCGCGCCCTGGAAAAAACTACAAATTTGCTTTTTATTTTGCAATTTTTCAATAAGGAATCCCAGGCAGAGTTACATAAAAAATGTATGATAATTGATATAAAAGTGTTGTGTATAATGTAGAAAAGTTGACATGTTGGACAAAATCAAGTGCGAAGCAAGAGATACGTGATGAGAATGTGTTCGTTAAAGCCAAAAGAGCTTTAACAAAAGAGAGTTTTTTCTTTGGAGTAATCTAGCTCTAATACAAAGTAATCCGTTTTTAATCCATTCATTCGAAGTAATTTAGGTAATCCAAGTAATTAACTTGTAATCCAAATTAGTCCACTTAATTCGCATTAATTTATATAGGGTAGATAATGCAAATATTTACAACTATTTTATTCATTTTCTTTACTAAAAATTTAACTATTTTTTTCCAAAATTGTTTTTTTTTATAGTTGAAAATTCATATATTTTGTTAAAAATTCGTCCTTTTGGTGAAAAATGAATCTTTTTGCTTGATAACTAATTTCTTAACTGAAAATGTTAAATATTTTATTTTTAATTGTAAATTTATCTTTTTTAGATGAAATTTCAACAAATTAGTTGAAAGTCAAACAGCTTTGTTAGAAATTAGTTTTTTTGGTAAAGATGTCTATTTTTAGTTGCAAATTCATCTCGTGAGGTGAAAATTCAAGCATGTTCTTAAAAATTTATCTTTTTTAATACGAAATTAATCTTCTCGGTTACAAATTCATATTTTTGGTTGAAAAATCAATTATTTATTTAAAAATTCAACGAATTCTTGAAAAAATAATTTTTAAAAAATTCAAATATTTGGTAAACATTTAACTTTTCTTGTTGAAAAAGCATGTATTTCGTTGAAAATTCGAAGATTTGGTTAAAAATTCATCTTTTTTGCTAGAACAATAAACTTCTTGGTGAAAAATTTAACTACTTTGTTGAAAGTTAAACAATTTTGTTGAAAAGTCTTGTTTTTTGTAGGCTGAAAATTTAGTTTTTTAACTAAAAATTTTTACTAATCTATTAATAATTGTAAACTTATCTTTTTCAGAGGAAAATTCCTATCCTTCGTTGAAAGTCGAATTGCTTTGTTGAAAAAGTTAATGATGTATCATTTTAGTTAAAAATGCATTTCTTGGTAAACATTGAATATTTTTAACTGGAAATATTTCTTAGTTAAACATTAAAATATGTTTTTGAAAATCAGTTTTTTTGTAAAAAATTAATTTTTTAAATCGAATAAATAACTATTCCATTTTCGTTTAAACTTGATCTTATTTAGTTACAAATTCAACTATTTGGTTAAAATTAATCTATATTACAAAAAAGAAGAAACTATTTTTCTTAAAGTGTTGCTTTTGGCTGAAAAATCAAGTTTTTGTTGAAAATGTTTTCTTTCAGTAGAAGATTGAACTATTTTGTTAAAACCCATCATTTTAGTCAAAAAAGTAACTATTTTTAAAAAATATATTAATTTTTTTATTTGAAAATTGAGATTTTTACTGAAAATTTAACTATTTCAGTTTGAGATTTATAATTCTAGTTAAAAGCTTAGATTGGTGGTTGAAATTGAACTACTTTGTAGAAAATTGGTTTTTATGTTTCAAATGACCTTTTTACGAAAAATTTAACTATTCCATTTTTAGTGAAAAGTTGAGCTTTTTTAGTTGAAAATTCAACTATTTCGCTGAAAATTGAACAGTTTTAGCTAATAATTGAACTACTTCGTTGAAAATTTATGTAACTATTGCATTGAAAAGTCTTCTATTTCGCTAATTTCGCTATAAATGTAATCTTCTTGGTTCATAAATTATGTTTTTGGTTGAAAATTCAACTATTTGGTAAAAATTACATATATGAAAAAAACTCTTAAATACCGCTGATTTTGGGGCTGATGGTGGGTGGGAACTAACTCATTATACCCCGCTCCGCTTTTGTTTGTTTACGCCTGAGTGCTCGCCTGAGTGACAACGACGCACCCCGCGCAGCTCCGGTTACACCTACCTGCTGCACGATGTCGATTCTTGGAAGGGCTATAGAACGGAAGGCTATTGAAGGGTTTCACTGTATTTTCTTCAAAATTATAAAATGTTGTTAAAAATTAAAACTTTTTGGTGAAAAATTCGCGTGAATTTAGTTTAGGCGGAGTAATCCACCATAATTTTATGAAACCCGTTAAATCCTATTCTACCTGGAGTAATCGTAGGTAATCCACAGTAATTTCGAGTAATTTTTTTTTCTAACAATAGCTCTATCCTAATTTTCTCGAAGCTTTCTGAGCTTCATTAGGGCACCTTTTGAGCGCCTTAAACAATAAAAATTGCTAGATAATAGTAAGCCGCAAAATATAAATATTAAGTTTTATAATCCAGGATTTTAGAAATTAATATCCAGATTGTACGGCTTATCTATATTTTGCCGACCCAAGTTTTAAAATCCAAGATCATAAAAACCAAAATCCATTTTTCGCAGCATTCGAGTTCCTAACATTCAATATTTTTTTTATGAATAAAAATAAGGGTAAATGTTATTGTTATTATGTTATTGAATAAAGTTGAAGACTAGACAGGAACGCGAAGAATGAGAGAAGTTGTTTTGGTACTGAAATACCTTCCTGCGTATCAGCTATCTCTTTGGATGGTGACAGTAATTGCCTAGTCTTGAGGAACAAGGCAAGTTCTCAAATAAATCAACCCTGTACAAAGCATGAGACTCCAGTTCTGAGATACAATGTAGCGTAATGTTCATACCTCATGAGGATTGTAGACAAAGCGGCTTGTAAGAAAACACAAAAGACGAAACGGAAACTGCATGTTGCTCTCTGCCTGGCTTCTATTCAAGACATTGATTTATGACAAAAAAGGTTTAACATATCTTTTATTTACAGTTTAATCTCCCAGATCTAATCATATCACTTAGATATTATCAGAAATGAGAAAAAAGTTAAAAATAATGGTCACATTATGTGACACCTACCCCTATTCAGTGTCAGAATGAATTGCTTCCTCATAGAGGAAAGTTTGTAATGACCATAACTCGAAAATTAAAAGAGCAATGGTCAAGAAATTTTGGTTAATTGTAGCCCTAATTAATTCCCAGGTCTGATAGTATTTTGAGCTAGATCAGCTAATTATAAATGTTTTTTTTCCTTCAAATGTTTGGAAAAAGAATGATGACATGTTTATATGAGGACATTTTTTTAATATTCAAATTCAACGATACTATGATGCATTTGTTTGCGTCTTCGATGTGGTCGATTGGCCTGTTGTTGGACCTTTTATGACTTATACCGATCTATAAAGGTTAAAAAATAGTTGATTATGTTTTTATGAGAAAACTTTCTTGATATTGAAAATAAAATTTTATGTTCTATATCGAATCAGATCTCATAGATATTATCAAGAATCTAACAAAAGTTAATAATAATGGTCAGATTATGTGATACCTCCTCCTATTTGAGTGTCAGAATGAATTGCTTCCTCATGGAGGAAGGTTTGTAATGACCATAACTCGAAAATTAAAAGAGCAATGGCCAGGAAATTTTTATTAATTATAGCCCTAATTAATTTCCAGGTCTGATGGTATTTCGAGCTAGATCAGTTAATTAGAATTGTTTTTTGCTTTAAATATTTGGAAACAAAAATGATTTTATGATCTATGTACTTGTAACGATTTATAAAGGTTAAAAAAAGTTAATTATGTCTGTATGAGAAAAACTTTTTTGATATGAAGAATAAATTTGATCTCATAGATGTAATCAGATCTCCTACATATTATCAGAAATTAAATTAGAGTTAATAATAATGGTCATATGATCTGACACCTCCCCCTGTTTGAGTGTCAGATGGAATTGCTTCCTCATAAAAGAAGGTTTGTAATGACCATAACTCTAAAAGTAAATGAGCAATTGGAAAACTTTCTTGATATTATAAATAAGTTTTATCTTCTATATCTAATCAGATCTCATCGATATTATCAGTAATTAAATTAAAGTTAATAATAATGGTCACATTATGTGAAATCTCCCCCTATTTGAGTGTCAGAATGAATTGCTTTCTCATGAAGGAAAGTCTGTAATGACCATAACTCGAAAATTAAAAGAGCAATGGTCAAGAAATTTTGAGTAATAGTAGCCCTAATTAATTTTTAGGCCTGATAGTATTTTCAGCTAGACCAGCTAATTATTAGTGGTTTTTTCCTTTAAATATTTGAAAACAAAAATGATAACATGTTCATATGAGCACATTTTATTATTGTTCAAAAGACAAGGATACTATGATGTATTTGTTTGCGTCTTCGAGGTGTTAGATCGACCTATTGTTGACCTTTTATGACCTATGTACTTGTACCGTTTTGTAAAGGTTAAAAAATAGTTAATTATGTTTGTATGAGAAAAACTTTCTTGACATTAAGAATAAATTTCATCTCATAGGTCTAATCAGATCTCATAGATATTATCAGGAATGAAATTGAAGGTAATAGTCATGGTCACATCATGTGACATCTCCCCCTATTTGAGTGTCAGAATGAATTGCTTTCTCATGGAGGAAAGTTTGTAATGACCATAACTCGAAAATTAAAAGAGCAATGGTCAAGAAATTTTGATTAATAGTAGCCCCAATTAATTTTTAGGTCTGATAGTACTTTCAGCTAGATCAGCTAATTATAAGTGTTTTTTTCCTTAAAATATTTGAAATAAAAAAAGATAACATATTTACATGAGGGCATTTTTTTAATATTCAAAATACAATAATACTATAATGTAATTGTTCGCGTCTTCGAGACGCGTCGATTGATTATCCAAATGGTAATGCGGCGTAGTGCGAGAAATCCAGTGTAATCCGATATAATCTATTTGTAATCTGGAGTAATATAAGAAAAATTGGAATAATCTTAATATCCCAGAGTGATTAACTTATAAGCCGGAGTAATTCATTCGTAATCCAGATAAATCTAGTCATAATCTGAAGTGATTTATTTTTAATCCAGTTATTTTTAAGTAATTTAGATAATCCACTTATAATCCAGAGTAATCTGCCTGTAATATAGGGTAATCTGCTTGTAATCCAGAGTAATTCAAATCGTTTGGAATAATTTACATATGTAATCCAAATAGTTCTTAGTTGCTTTTCTTTGTTGAAAATAAATTTTCTTAATCGAGAATTTCACTATATCCTTTTTGGTTGAACATTGATATTTTTTAGTTGAAAATTTAGGTACAGTGAAGCGCTTTTATAGCGCCTACTTTTTGGCTGACAGAGGGTGGGAACTAACTCATTATAGAGTGACAATGCAGACACCGCGCTCCCCGTGTAGCAACTGTTACTCTTACCTGCGGCGCGGTGCCTACTTATGGAAGGGCTATAGAAGGGAGGGCTATTGAAGGATTTCACTGTATTTCGTTAAAAAAATTTTTTTTCGGCTTACAAAAATATTTGTTTTCCATGAAAATTTTTGTTTTTGGTTGAAAGTTCAACTTTTGGATGAAAAATGAATTTACTTCATAAGAAATTAAACAGCTTGGTAAAAAAGATGTTTTCTTGATTATAATTTAACTTTTTTCAAAAATTCTTCCCTTTGTATTGAAGATCCAACTATACTTTGATAGTAAATTGATTCCTTAATTAAAAATTGAAGAATATTGTTGAATTTTTTTTTTGATTGACAGAATATAATTTTTCAACTACAATTTTTATTTTGCATTTTTAGTTAAAATTTACCTTTTGTAGTTAAATATTCAACTATTTATTTTAAAACTGAACTCCCTTAATTAAAAATAATTTTTCTGGTTGAATATTGTTGATTTTAGTACGGAATTTTTTTTGTTTAACTCTTAACTATTTTGTTGAAAATTAATTTTTGTTGTTGTTAAAAGTTAATTTATTTAAGTCGAAATTCGGCAATTCCATTTTTAGTTAAAAATGTATTTTATTTAGTTAAAAATCCAACTACTTGGTTGAAAATTGAACTATTTTATGAAAAGTTAAATATATTATTTGTAGATTTAATTATTTTGCTTAAAAACATTTTTTTGTGGTTTAAAATTAATTCTTTTAACTGAAAATTTTAACATTCCATTTTTGGACAATAGTAATTATTTTCAGTTGAAAATTCAGCTATTCAATTTTTCATTGAGAATTTATCGTATTTGTTTTAAAAAATCTACGAATTGAATTCAAATTTAAACTAGAAAACGTAAAACTTCTACCGGAGAGATGAATTTTCAAATAATAAAAAAAAAGAATGTCCTAAAATCGAGTTATATTTTCAACCAAGAATGATTCTTCAGACAAGAGAAAAAAAGTTTCAACAAAATTGATGGAATTTTAAGCCAGAATGCAGAATTATCTACAAACCATTAGATTTTTCAAATAAATGGTTGCATTTTTGATTAAAATAGTTAAATTTACAACACAAAAAGATGATTTCTGAACGAAGAAGTTGCATTTTTCACAAAACGACTAAATTTTTAATCGAAGAGGTGAATTTTCAACTAAAATGATGAGTTTTCAACTGGAATAGATTCTTCGGACAAAAAAATTCAACTAAGAGTGTTGAATTTACAAGCCAAAATAGCGAATTTTTCTACAAACTATAAGAATTTTTAGTAAACATTTAATTTTTTTAAATATTTAAATTTGCAACTCAAAAAGACGACTTTTAAGAAAAATGTTGCAATTTGAACAAAATAACAAAATTTCGAACCAAAGAGATGAGTTCTCAACAAAACAGTTGAATTTTCAAAAAAAGAATTTAAATGTTTGAAGAGATAAATTTTCAGTTAAAAAATTAATTTTTAACAAAAAGAAATGAATATTCAACTCCTAGATAATTTTTTTTATCTACTATTATATTTTTACTATACAGTTCTACTTTCGTTGAAAATTCTACTATTTGATTGAGAATTTAATTATTTTGTTGCTAATGCAACTATTTTGTCAAAAAGTTATCTTTTTGGTCATAAATTTAAAATTTTGGTAGAAAGTTAAACTGTGCTATTAAAAATTAGTTTTTTGGCTGAAGGTTTATCTATTTGCTTGCAAATTAGACATCATTTTCATAAAATTAATCTTAATTTGAATCGGAAGTTCATAAGTAATTTTCTTGACTAACAATGTGACTATTCTATTTTTTCTGAAAATTGATATTCTCAATTGAAAATTGATTTTATCTAGTTGAAAATTCTTTTTTTTTTGCGTGAAGATTGAACTATTTTTTAGGAAATTTCAATTTTTTGCTTAACAATTATTCTTTTTTAAAATCCTGTTTTTGGATGAAATTGATGAATTTATCTTTAAATGAAAACTAAACTTTTTCGTTGGAAGTTACTTTTTTTTGTTAAAAATTAATTTATTTATATGAAAATATGACTATTCCTTTTTTGTTTATTAATGTACTATTTTTTATTTAAAATTTAACTGTTCAGTAGAAAAAGCATTTTTTTTTTGAAATTTTTTTATTGGAAAAATAATCTTATTACTTGAAAGTATCTTGTTTTTGGTTGAGGATTCAACTATTTGGTTAAAAAAATGTCTTTTTTGGTAGAATTCAGCTGTCTAAAAATCGCTTTTTTATTTAAAATTTAATTTTTGAAACTGGAAATTAAGCGTTTTCATTTTATCTTAAAAAAATCTGTTTTAGTTAAAAAATCCAAATTTTAGTTTAAAAATTCCACCATATTCTAATTAATTCTTCTTTTTAGCATGAAAATTCAACTATTTTCGGTTGATTTTTAGTCTTTTTGTTTGAAAATTTGGCCATTTGGTTGAAAATGCATCTTTTGTGGGAGAAAAATTTCAATATTTTGATAAAGTCATTTTTTTAATAAAAAATTACCCGTTTTTAATGAACATTCGCCGTTTTTGATTAAAAAGTCATCTTTAACTAATTTTTTAAAAATTCTTCTCTTTTGTTTCAAAGTTCAACTATTTGGTTAAAATTTCGTGCTGTTCAAAATTCATCTGTTTGGATTGAAAATTCATCTTTTTCTAAAGAAAATCTTTTTTTATTCAAAATTCATCTACTGTATGAGTACTATATTGTACTAATAAATTTTTGTATTTAAATTTGAACTTGAAATCTTAGTGATATAAAGTGTTTCATATTAAATTCAATATGGCACTTACACTCATTGTATTTAAAAGAAATAATTTCCTTATTATTCTCCTTATTGTTTAAAAAATCACGCTATTTTCTTTGGTTATAGAGAAATTTGGGTTTATAAATGAACCCTAAGTTGATGAGGACATTAGATTTGATTGAAAACACACTCTTGCGCCTTTGATACATCTGCTTTTATCAAGTTTCCAAGTCTAGGTGAGGACCCTTAACAATTTTTTTTCTTCTACTTTATTTCCATTTTCGTCCTCCGTCGTGTATTGCCAACGGATATATTACCGTAACCCCAAAATAACCGTCAAAGCATTGGCCTTAAGGGCCTGCAGTTCCGAGAGTGACTCCATCGAGAATTTCGTAGGCCAGTAGAAGATGCGATTAACGGTTGACAGAATGCATCTGACGAGTTTAAATCGTCGCTGACAGCCAAAGCTTCGCCCTGTGATGAATGGCTTACAGGGTGGCGAACTCACCCACGTGTCATTTGTATCAACAAAAATCCTCGAAACCGTCACTGAAATTCAAAATTTTGTATTTTTTAAATCCATTCCTAATTTACTTCATTTGTATCAACAAAAATCTTTGAAACCTCCGATGAAAATCAAAATTTTAATTTTTTAAATTTCTTCTTAATTTATTTTTATGATTTTGCAAAATCATTCATGATTACAATGGTTCGCAGAGTAAGCTATCCATTGGCAGTCAAAAAAGATAAACTTTCAAACAAGAACTTCTTTTCTGTAAAAGATAAATGTTCGCAAAATATTTAAATTTGTTCTTAATTTATTTTTTAAATCTAGCATTTTTTATTATTTCGCCCAATTATGCATAATTATAATGGCTTATTCTTTATTATTTCGCCATATTATGTATAATTATAATGGCTTACAGCGTAAGCCTTTCATTGTCAGCCAAGACAGATGAATTTTGGGTGAAAAACTAACCCACGTGTCATTTGTTTCAACAAAAATGCTCAAAACCTTCACTGAAATTCCACATTTCTATTTTTGAAATCTATTCCTAATTTACTTCTTAAATTCAGTTTTCTTGTTTCTTTTGCCCAATTATTCATAATTATAATGGGCTAGAGCGTGGACAACTTAGTCTCGTGTCATTTGTATCAACAAAAATGCTCGAAACCTTCACAGACATTAAAAATTTAAATTTTTAAAATTTTTTCTCAATTTGCTTTTGAAATTTAGTTTTCTTTATTATTTCGTCCAATTATTTGTAATTATAATGGCTTACATGTGGTAAGGCTTTAATTGACAGCAAAGATAGATGAATTTTTAGCGGCGAACCCCCATGTGTCATTTGTATCTACTTAAATGCTTAAAACCTTAATTGAAAATCAATATTTTAATTTCCTAAATGTATTATCAAGTTATTTTTTAAATCGGTTCTTTTATTTCTTTGGTCATCTATTTATAATCATAATGGCTTACAGAGTAACCTATTGATTTGCAGCCATAAAAAATAAATTTTCAACCAAGGACTTCTTTAGCGTAAAAGATAAATTTTTTACACCAAAAGATTTAATTTGTTTTTAATTTATTTAAGCAAATTAGCATTCTTTATTATTTTTCCCAATTCTTCATGATTATGATGGCTTACAGGGTAAGCCATTCATTGTCAGCCAAGATAAATGAATTTTTGTTAGAAAACTCACGCACGTGTGATTTGTATCAAAAATAATGTTCAAGACCTTCACTGAAAATCAAAACGTAATTTTTTAATTTGTTCTTAATTTCTATTTTAAATCAGGTTTTCTTTTGTTCTGTCCAACTATTTCTGGCCATTTGTTGGCAATCAAACAAGAGAAATTTTTAACTAAGAACTTCTTTACCGTAAAAGGTAAATTTTCGACAAAAAATTGTAATTTGTTAAATTTGTTCTTAATTTATTTTTGAAATTCAGCGTTCTTTATTATTTTGCCCAATTATTTATAATTATAATAGCTTAGAGGCTGGACAATTCATTGTCAGCCAAGAGAGATAAATTTTGGATGGCAAACTGACCCACGTGTCTTTTGTATATAAAAAAACAATTGAAATCTTCAGTGGACATCCAAGTTTCAATTTTGTTAATTAATTCATCATTTATTTTTGAAATGAAGTCTTTTTTTCACTTGGTTCACTTATTTCAAACTGTAATGGCTTACATGGTAGTGAACTCATCCTCGTGTCATTTGCATCAACAAAAATTCCCCAAACCTTCAGTGAAAATCAAAATTTCAATTTTTGAGATTTGTTTTTTGAATTTATTTTTGAAATTTGGTCTTCTTTATTATTTTGTCAAATTATTTATAATTATAATGGCTGACAGGGTAAGCCATTCATTGTCAGCCAAGATAGATGAATTTTAAGTGGCAAACTCACCCACGTGTCATTTGTATGAAAAAAAAACAAATATTTGAAAACTTAACTGGATATCCAAGTTTCAATTTTGTCAATTCATTTTTAATTTATTTTTGAAATAAAGACTTTCTTTTATTTTGTCAAGTTATTTCTAATTATAATGGCTTACAGGGTGGTGAACTCACCCTTGTGTTATTTGTATCAACGAAAATGCTCGAAACCTTCAGGAAAAATCAAATTTTGAAATTTTTTCTTCAATTTTTCTTCCTTTATGGGGTTAATTTTGAACACTATAAAATAAACTTGTGGGGAGTGATGTTTAAAAAGTAATGTTTTATTCGTATTCTGTGGCTAATTGTGAAGAAAAATTTTGATTTTAAATTCGATTCAGCTAAAATTGACGATTTTGAATGAAATTAAAAACAAATAAAAAAGAAAAGGAAGGAGATTTGATTGGTTTCCTTCTTATTTTTTTTGCTATTTTTTTATTTTTATCCCCAAAAAATAATTTTTTTTTCTTTTTTAGGAAATTTTTTTATCTTTTTTAAAATTTTAATATAATCATTTTATGCTGGTTGTCCAAATTTGGTCGTTGGATTCTTGGTTTTATTTTCAGGAATTCTGGACATCAAAATGGACAAAAAAATTTTTTTCTTATTGGAAATGCGTCTGAAGCTTCATAGGGCTTGCACCACCACTAAATGTCATTAAAAACAATTTATTTATTTTTGTGTGGATTCGAACAAATTTTCGAGAGATATGTATGAAGATATTCGAAAAAATGAAATTTGAACCACCCTAATGTGAACGATCCCTAAGTAATACATCAAAATAAATTTGAGTTTTATAAATAACGGTTTAAAATAAATGAAACTTTTTTGAAATTTAAGATCATTTTTTTTTAAATAGGCTAGATGTTTTTTTATAAATACCCTAAGGTTAAAAAATGGACATACTAAATGAATGAATGACTGAATAAAATTGTAGATTGTTATAGTTCATTGCTTCTATTAATTGTCACTAATTCGTATAAAAACTAAAAAAATATTTGATCTTTATAAATTACGGTTGACAAATAAATAAAACTTCTTTAAAATTCAAGATTCTTTTTGTTTTTTAACAATAGGTTATATCTTTTTTTGTAAGTAGCCTAAAGTTAAAAAATAGATTTAATTAATAAATGAATGAATTAATAAAATAATAAAATTGTAGATTATCATATTTAATGATTTCCATACCTTATTACTAATTCGTATACAAAAAATTAAGAATATTTTATTCGATTTTTAAATGTAGAATATAAATCTTGTAGGAGAAATTAAGGGAATCGTCCACCGAGAAGTAAAACAATAAAATTGTTAATTTAAATTTTCCTCATGTGCAAATGTCAAACCTCAATATTCGAAATTTTTATGATCTTCTTGAATGTATTATTAGAGGTGAAGAGACAAAATGTTGCGCTAGTAAATATTTTCTGCGGTACATCAGTGTCGTAACACTAGAGGAAAACGTTTAGACCTGAAGCAAGTACATGCTTTCAAAAATTCAGAATGATTTACTGGACACTTTGACTTTCGCTACATAGTAGATTTGTACGAGGTGACATCTGGGGCGGATGTCTCCTTTTGTATTTATTCTGTCAAAAAAAAAAAAAAAACGA
>NC_046662.1:10279992-10344217 GCF_010883055.1 Belonocnema kinseyi | reverse complement strand
CCCCCCCCCCCCAACCCATATAAAAAACCGTGAGACTTTCTCCGACCCTCCTTCCCCCAGATCTTAGTAAATTTTATAAAACCAGGGAACGAACATAAATTCTAATATATAAACTGTTAATAATTGAAAAAGTAAGAAAATTAAAGCATTTAGTTTTAGAAAATAAAATGCGTTAACAACAATAAATATTTAGTTTGAATATTTTTTTTATTTTTCCAAAAAGTGTGCAGTGGTGAATTAAGTTTATTTTGAAAGGAAATTTCCAGTTTTCTAATCTATTATTTTAAATGTATTAGAAATAAACGTTAATTTTTATTTAGACTATTATTTTCTAGTCTCTGAGTGATCCAAATTCTTACCCTTTGGGATAAAAAGTCATCTCATTTCTGTAGAAATTTAATCTATTATGGTTAAAAATTCAACTATCTATTTACAAATTAAACGGTTTCGGTTCAAAATCACGGTTTTTGTTGAAGATTTACATTTTTAGTTGAAAATTCAATTGCTTTGTACAAAATTGGAATTTTTTGTCTGAAAGCTAAAAATTTGATAGAAAGTTCAATTATTTGGTAGTAAGTTGAACTACTTTTTTAAAAATTCATGTCTTTACTTAACGATTCATTATTTTAGTTGAAAATTAATTTCATTGTTTAAAAATTTAAATATTTTGTCAATCATTAGTTACTTTTTGCTTGAAAAAGATTTTTGTTTCACTGAAAATCGAATTATTTTATTTTTGGTAAAAATTATTATTTTTTAGTTAAAGCTTCAACTTTTTTGTACAGAACTGCATGCTTGAGCATTCAATTGATTGGTTAAAAATTAACTTTTTTGTTGAAAACTTTCATTTTCAGGATGAAAATTAAACTGTTTTGTAGAAAATTGATATTATTGTCTTGGAAATTCCACATCTCTGTTAAAAATTTACTATTTCGAAGAAAATTTAACTGCTTTGTAGATATTTTTTTTTTTGAAAATTATTATTTTTTTAAATTAGAATTTAACTATTCTATTTTTCTTTAAAAATTGAACTTTTTTATTTAAAAAATAAACTAATTGGTTTCAAATTTATATGTAATTTCAAAAATTCGTACTTTTTATTGCAAAATTAATCTTGTTGATTGAGAATTATTCTTTTTATTTCCTATTCACTACTTAATTATCTAATTTTTCGATGAAAACAGATCTGTTTTTGTTAAAAAATTAAATAATTTAGTTTGAAATTTAGGTAATTTGTTACAAATTTGTCCGTTTTAGTACAAATTAAATTTGTTTGGCCGAAAATTTCATTATGTCTTTAAAGATTTAAAATTTTAGATGCAATTTTTTTCCTTATAGACTGAAAAATCTTCCTTGATTAAAAATTTAACATTTTTATTTAAAATTCATCTGTTTTGTTTGATTTTTTATATTTCTGGGTTACAATAAAAATCTTGTTGTGTCGCAATATTAACTATTACGTTTTTTGTCGAGTATTCATTTTTAAGATTAAAAAATCAACGTGCGATAGGAGGGGGGGGGGAGCTTACACAAGTTAAAGAAGAGGGGGGAGTGATTTAAAATTTCTGAGAAAAAAACTCTACGTAATTTATTAGTGGCCCTTTTTGAGTGATACAAATTTTAACGTACTTTAAAAATTCAATCAACCCAGATGATGCCTTCTAACTTATATCATAAAATGTAAATCTTTTTAAAATTTAAAATTTACTTTTCAAACTTTGATACTACGATAATGTTGTCAGCGAATCAAATACCACAAAAGGCAAGTAAATAGAAAAATGAAAAAATAAATAAACAAACAATGAAATAAACAAACAAAAGTCAGAGCGAATAATTCATATGCCAGTTCTGAGTTTTAGACTTTAGAGTGACGAACACTGAAAAAAAGAAAAAAGAAACAAATACTCAACCTAGGCAGAACTGAGCAGCCGCAAAGTCAGCGAAGCGAGTTTTGTAAGACTTGAGTACAAAAAGGAAAATTAGAATTGCAGACACATTCCTTCAATGTTGTGTCTCGTTCTTGGAACTCCATAGGCTCATTCTTCTTGGTTTTAAGAATTGTTTTTTAAATGGCATAATTATTCTTCTCTTTAATTTAATTTTTTGCATTATGCCACGTTGTGAAGAGGAAAAATTGTAATCAAATTGGTAGGTATTGAGTAACAGCAAGTAGAAAAATCCATCATTGATCAGACATACTGAATAGTAAAAGTTAAAAAAAAACGTTTACCTTACCTTAAATAAGTAAAGTAGAAATTGCAGGATTTAGTAATATTTCCATTATCTATAGAACAAATAATTGAAGTAGATAATGTCATTGGTGGTTAGACATATTACATTCTTGGACTTCCTAATTCTTCGGTTCAGTAGAAAAAGACATAAGACGCTATTTTCAGTCTTTTTTGATTCAATCGGAATATGAATAATGAGTTAGAACTATGATACTGGTATGAGAATTTTTAAATGAAATTACTTATATTTTTTTTCATTTGAAAAAACAGATCAAATTAAAACATTAATTTAGACTTCATATTTACTTAATAGATTAGACGCCGTCCTTAAATACTTTTTCCTTTTTTAGAGAAATCTTAATTTGTAAAAACATCCAACTATTCTTGGTTCAAAGTGAAGTTTTTCTGGTCAACAGTTCGACTTTTTAGTTAAAGCTGAACTACTACTTTGCTACAAATTCATATCTAGGTTGAAGATCCATCACTTTGGTTGAAAATTTTTATATTTTGTTTGAAAACGTGTTTCACTTTTAGTTGAAAATTAATTTTTCAAACAAAGGTTTAACTATCCTAATTTTGGTTAATAATTTATGTTTTTTAGTTACACATAATAGAAAATTCATGCAATTTGTTGATAATTCATCATTTGTTTTAGAAAATTAATTCTCTTAGTTGATAAATAAACTTTTTCGTAGAAAATTTAAGAATTTGGTAGTCACTTTTTTTTTGAAAATTAATTTTGTTCTTGTCAAGATTTATTATTTTAGTTAAATATTTATCTCTTTGGTTGAAAATTGAACTATTTTGCCGAAAAATTGATTTTTTTCAATTGAGAATTAATTTATTTTACTGAAAATTTAACTAATTAATTTTCCGTTAAAAATTTAATACTTTCTGGTTAAAAATGCATCTATTTTGTAAAAAAAATTCGTATTTTTGGGTTAAATTCAACCACTTATGTTCTGAAATAAAAATAATTGTTGTTAAAATATTAACTGTTACATTTTTTGTCGCGAATTATTTTTTTTCTTATTAGAAATCAACTACTTGATTTAAAGTAGAACTACTTTGTGAAAAATGATCTCTTTGTGGTTGAAGATTCAACATTTGAGTTAAAAATTCAAATGGTAGAAAATTAAGCTTCTTGGTTAAAATGTCATCCTCAGAGGATAAAAAATCAACATTTTTTCAGAAATTAATCTTTGTTGGTTGAAAATTGAACTATTTTGATGAAAATTAATCTTTCTTGTCACAAATTTTTTGTGGAAAAATCAGACCATTTGTATGAAAATTAATTGTTTATTAAAAAGTTATCTTTTTTAGTTGGAAATGTTTATTTTTAAAATGTCGTCAATTTGGATCGAAAATTTATATTTTTTTATCAGGAAAGTGTCACGTGTTATAAAACCTTTGAGAGCCTCTCATTTGTGACATTTTGCTAAGTTAGGGCAGACCCCCCTCAAACAGAGAATATATCAATTTAACAAACTTATTGATTAATTAATTGATCTGAAGTTTAAGCTATGCAGGAGATTAAGTAAAAACGGGCGTGTCAATTCAGACATAAGCCAAGAAGATAAATAAGCAAGTAGATAAAGTCGTGTTTGAACAGACACATTTATTTGTGCACCTTATCCCGACTTTTGAACCCCTCCTAAATCCCAGATGTGGTTTAAGTAGAAACGGCAGTTATTAGTAAGACTCAGCTTACTCCTAGAATAAATTAAATAGAGAAAAATTGTTTAGTCGGGCATATTAAGAAATGAACTTTTCAAAATGTTCGAGAAACTTTTGTATTCAAAATTATAAAGCTTGAGCCCTTAAAGAAGCACAGTAGAAACGGCAGGATAAAAAGAGACATGCATTAGTGGAAAATAGATTAAGTATACAAAGCGATTCTTAGTTTGATACATGACTTTCTAGGCTTGATCTACGAGAGAGTTAAGGAGAAACGGGCATTTCCACGACATGTATTCAGTTAGGAAAAATATTTAGTAGATACTGACAATTTTGATCAGACATTGAATTGTAGATTACTTTTTCGATTCTCCAACCTTTTCTACTTGTATAAATGTATAATATTATATATATAATTATATTTAAGCATCTGTTCCGATGGAGTTCTACTTTTATAATCTAAACAAAACATTTTATTCAATACAGTTTCGATAGAACTTTTCTCGCACTTTTTTGTGATCATAACCATTTTTTGAAAAAACTATTATTTTACCTTGAAAAATGAATATAAGTACATATTTTGAGGAAAGAACTTTTCATCTTTGAAGGTCAAAAACCCAAAAAAGATGAGTTTCCTACTAGAAAAATTCTGTTTCTAGTAACAAGATAAATTTTCAACTTGAAAGATTAATTTTCTACCAAAAATGAAATGAATTCTTAACAATATATTTTATTTTCAAACAAAGAGATGAATCTTCATTCAAAAAAAATTTTGTTAATAAATTAATTCAAGTTTTTAGCAAGTAGTTGTTTTTCTAATAAAAAAATGAAATTTTAAACAAGGAAATCTCCTTGTTTAAAATTTTATTTTTTTCATTTCAAAACATTTCCTTTTTTTCATTTCAGTTTTTTTTTCAAAAAGGACGAATTTCCAACAAAATACGAGTGCATGAATTTTCAACTAGAAAAGATAAGTTTCGAATTTAAAATATCAATTTTTAACAAGAAATAGAATTTTTTTAATGAATTTTCAGTCTAGAAAATTAATCCTCAATTAAGAAAAACAAATTCTTAGTAAAATAGTTACATTTTGAACAAAATAATTACATTTTCAATCAAATAGTAGAAGTTTTAATAAAAATAAGATTTTTTTCCTATTTTTTTCAAGAAACAAGATTTCAAAACCAAAAAAAAAACAACACAACTGGGTTCTAATAGGTCAGTTCAGAGTTAAGAGAGAAAACTATTTTCCTACTAGTTGTATTCAACTAAAAAAGATGAATTTTTAACAAAATAGTGCAATCCTGAAAGTGATGAATTTTTAGAAAACAAGATCAATTTTCTCTCCAAATAGACGAATATTTAACAAAATACATGAACTTTTTATTAAGTAATTGAATTTTCAATTTAAAAATAAAAAAATTTCGAACAAAAATGGAATACCTACAATTTTATGTAAAAAATTAATTTCACACAAAAAAAAGAATTTCTAACAAAATAGTTAGATTTTTAAATAAATAGTTTAATATAAAACGAAATTGTTCAATTTTCTATCAAAGAAGTAGAATTTTCAACCAAAAATATAAATTATCAACAAAAAAGATAACTCACCTTAACAAAACATGTAAATGTTCATATTTTAACAAAAAAAGAATTTCAATTTTAAATCGAAAACAGCTAAATTCCAGCAAGAAAGGCAAATTTTCATCATAACACAATTATTTTCAACTAAAAAAGAACAATAAAAAAATGAATGTTTAGCAAAAGATGAATTATGAACAAAATAAATGAATTTTCAACTAAAACAAAAAATAACCAAATAGTTGAATTAACAATTTAAAAGCTATTTAAAAGCTTATCAAAAAGATGCATTTTTAATAAATCAGGTGTATTTTTAACTAAAAAAATATAATTTTAACTAAAGAATTGAATTATTGAGCAAAAATATAAATCTTTAGCAACCAAAAAATGAATTTTAAATGATTTTAAAACCAAATTGAAACTAATTTGCGATAAAATAGTTTAATCTTAAAACAAAGAGATGTATCTTGAACCAAAAAAATGAAGTTTTAATGTATTGATTCAATTTTTAACCAAGCAGTTGTATTTTTAACCAAATGGATATATTTTTAAACAAGAAAATTCAGTATAGATCAGTATCTTTACAAATAATTGATTAACGCAATAACTGTGACAGCCCCCCTTTTCCTACAAATAACAAGATAAATAATCATCATGATGTATTACAAAAATTTATTTAACAAATAAGTTTTTTTCATTTCAAATTTTTTCATTATCACACTGATCACGTTATTATTTTTACTCCTATCGAAACAAAATTTTATGGTATATTGTAAACAAGTTTAAATAGAAATAATTGTTCCTTTTTTAAATAGTGGATGAAATGTTTATCAGGTTTTGTGATTTGGACATTCCAGAAAATGTTTGTTTGATCGCATATCCAATAAATTTTTTTTTCATTCGTACAAAATTTTTTCTGAGTGGATGTGCAAGTTTAGTGACATGCATACAAGATATATTTCACCTAGTATGATATGTTTTTGCTGCCAATCAAATGTCAAGAACTCATTCCAGATTGTAGTTACGCCTCATTCGCAACTGTCGGTTGTTTACTTCAAGCACTGAGTATCATAAAAAATTAGATAAGAAAGCAAAGAAATAAAAAATATCTAAAGAAATAAATGTTGCGAAAAGGGGAAACTATAATAAATTACTTTACTGATTTTGGAATATTTTGCCTCTCCCCCTCAGTGTCAAACATAGTTTTGTATTGCACCCCCTTCGCCCGGAAAGTAACATAACCAAAAATTCTCTGAAAACAGAGGAATAATAGTACATTTTGTACCGAGGGAGTAAAGAAGGCTACTTTTAAGAGCGTGAACTTACCGCCCGAGCGAAGCGAGGGCTGCAGTCACGCGAATCAAAATAGCCGTGCGGCCTTGATAAGCATGATATTTTTGTCCTACGCTCATTGACAATAAGCATGTGTAGCAGGCAAAGGATTTACAACAACAAATACGGATTTTTTCACTAGGAACATTAATTTTCTACAAAAAGACAAATTTTCAAAAAAATACATCATTTTTTTACTAGCTTTTTAAATTTTGAAGAGAAATGAACAGGTTGTCTTCGAAACTGTTGAATGTTCAACCCAAAAATCAAATTTTGTGAAAAAAAGTTAATTTTTTAAAATAGTTAAATTTGTATTAAGATATTTCCATTTTCAACCCAATATTCGAATCTTCAACAAAAAATATGAATTTTAAAGAAAGAAAAGTCTTATAATTACCAATATTTCGTTTTCATCAGGGAAGATTTTGAATTTTGAATTATAAAAGATAATTTTTCAGCCAAAAAGTTAAATTTTCAACAAAACAGATAAATTTACAATCCAAAAAGGAAAAGTTAATTTTTCAGTTAAAAAAATTAATTTGAACCCAAAAACGATTCTATTTTTAATCATATAGTCAAATATTTTACAAAAATATTTCAAATCTAAATAAAAAGATAAATTTTCAAACAAGAATCTCCATTTTTTATCAAAATTTAAAAATACATTAATTTTCAACTAAATATTTAAATTTTTAATAAAACAGTTTAGATTTCAACCAAAAATATAAATTTTCTAAGAAGCATCTTAATTTTTTACAAAAAAACTAAAATTCAACAAAATATATTTATTTTAAATCAAAAAGATTAATTTAAAAAAAATAGATTTTTCAAGCAAAAAGATTAATTTTCCAGCAAGGAGCTTAACTTTTTACCAGAAGAAGTGAAATTTCAACAAAATATTTAAATTTTCAACCAAATACTTGAATTTTTAATAAGATAGTTTATATTTCATTCAAATATATTAATTTTCCAGGAAGAATCTTAATTTTTTACCGAAAGAACAAAATTGAAATAAAATATAATAATCTTAAACCAAATAGTTGAATTTTCAACAAAATTTTTTAGTTTTCAAGCAAAAATATTAATTTTTCAGCAAGAATATTAACTTTTAACCAGAAGAATTAAAATTTCAACAAAATACCAAAATTTTTAATCAAATACTTAAATTTTTAATAAAATAGTTTTGATTTTCAACCAAAAAGATAATTTTTCTAACAGGAATCTTAAATTTTCTTCAAAAGAAATAACAGTTAAATTTTCAACTGAAAAGGATAAATTTGCAATCCAAAAAGGAAAAGATAATTTTTCAGTTAAAAAAATTAATTTTAACCCAAAAAAGATTCTATTTTTAATCATATAGTCAAATATTTTACAAAAATATTTCAAATCTAAACTAAAAAGATAAATTTTCAATGAAGAATCTCCATTTTTTATCAAAATTTAAAAAATACATTAATTTTCAACCAAATATTAAAATTTTCAACAAAACAGTTTAGATTTCAACCAAAAATATAAATTTTCTAAGAAGAATCTTAATTTTTTACCAAAAAAAATTAAATTTCAACAAAATATTTGAATTTTCAACCAAATACTTGAATTTTTAACAAAATAGTTTATATTTCATCCAAAAATATTAATTTTCTAGGAAGAATCTTAATTTTGTACCGAAAGAACAAAATTTAAATAAAATATAATAACCTTAAATCAAAAAGTTAAATTTTTAACAAAATATTTCAGTTTTCAACCAAAAAGATTAATTTTCTAGCAGGAATCTTAATTTTTTACCGAAATAACAACATTTCATCAAATTATATTAATTTTGAACAAAATAGTTGAAATTTCAACAAATTAGTTTAGTTTTTAACCCGAAAGATTAATTTTCTAGCAAGACTCTCAATTTTTTACTAAAAGAACAATATTTTAACAAAATACATACATTTTTAACCAGATAGTTGAATTTTCAACAAAATAGATTTTAATCAAAAATATTAAATTTTCTTGCAAGAATCTGAATCTTTTTACCAAAGAAGAAAAAACTCAACAAAATAAATCAATTTTCAACTAAGAAAGACAAATTTCAACTGAAATTGAAATAGTTAAATTTTTAGTTAAAAAATTAATTTATGCAAAAAAATTTAAGCAATATAGTTATATTCGTCAAAAAGATAATTTTCAATACGACAGTTGAATTTTCAATTAAAAAAAATACTATAAGAAAATTCGTTAAATTTTCTACAATGCAGATTAATTTTTCACGGAATAGTTGAATTCTCTTCAACGAAAAATATTTATTTTTAACAGAAAACTATGAATTTATTTTCAAGAAAATACTTAAATTGCGACTTGAATTACTCCAAACTATCTAGAATGCAAGTGGATTACACCAGATTACAAATAAATTACCCTAGAGTAAAAGTGCATTACTTTCGTGTAAGTGGATTACACCGCGTAAAGGAGTATTTTTTCGCAATAATTGGATTACTCCGAATAACTTTTGAATTTCACTAGATTCTAGTTAGTTTTTTACTTTTTTATTTTAAAAATAGGTTATGTGTGCTGCGCATGCGTCTCATCGATAGATTCAATTGGCACAAATGGCACGATTGTTCGAAATGAATAAATTTGTAAATCAATTTTTTATCACAAATCATCATTTTAGAATAATTCAAATAAATGTTCAAGTTATGAATAGTCTTTTATATTGATAAGTAATTTATTTTTATTTTACTTTTTGCAAATAATTTAATAATTTTTAATTCAAAGGAATGATTTACTTTTTTCACGAACATAAATTTAAAAAGGTTCATAACCTATTTTTGCACTTATTAATTATTATAGATTGTAAACATTTCTTTGCATATTTAATAATTTCAAATAAATGCGCGAAAAATATCCAATGAGGCTGCCGCGCCGGTGCGACACATGCGCATCAACCGGATAACCGTACTACTGACCCTGAAGTATTTCCTGCGGTACGCTGAACCAATCAGACTTTCCCGCGAAAATTCAAAAAGTATACTTTTTACATGAGAAAAAGAATACGAACTTATTTAAAAAACTTTCCTTTTGTAATTAAATTAATTTTCTAGTTCTCTTTTAATTGAATTAGAAAGAAAATAATTTACAAAAATGCAACAACCCTATTTGTTAAAAGTTTTTAGTGGTTAAGAAATTGAAGTTTTTGGTATGCTAGAGTAGTGATTATTCTCGGTCGTTAGGAGACGTGTTGGAGGCGGTATTAGGCGTGGCGAGGCGAGGGTGGCAAACAGACTCTGACTAGCGCGGAACGAAAATACCTCAAAGTCGGGAATGGGCTGTTAATCCTCGCGAGAAATGTTGCTGAATCTCGAGAAACAGCTTCGCTTCAGTGACAACGGGCTTCTCCTTTCATCGCCGGAAATTTCAAACCATCGCTTTTCCTTCGTTATCACTTTACCTATCCACTTTCTTGAATATCATAAAGTACACTTGATGTCTTCGTTAATTTATACCCACTTTCATTTTAAAAACAACATGAGAGAGAAGACAGTTCAAATAGTTGAATTAAAAAAATGAAGTACAAACCAAAAAGTTTAATTCAAAATCCTAAATATGCAGTTGTATTTTCCACTAAAAAAATAAATTTTTAATCAAATAGTTAAATTGTCAACTAAATAAGATAAAAATTCCCCTTAAGAGTGAATAGTTAAAATTTTAGTTAAAAATTAATTTTTATCCAAAAAGGACGAATTTTCAACTAAATAGTTGAATTTTCAGCCAAATAGAGGAATTTTCAAACTAAAATGATGAATATTCAACTGGAATAGTTAAATTTTCAGGATACAAAAATTTCAACAAACAAATAATGGTTTTCGAAAACAGATTTAAATTTGCAACAAAAGAGATGAATTTTTAACTAAAATAATGAATCATAAACAAAAAAAATCTTTTTAACTAAATTGTTGAATTTTTTAAAATTAAAATCATTTTTTAACCAGAAGAGGTCAATTCTCAACGCAAATGTAGTAGTTGATATTTCAAGCAAAAGATATTTTAATTTTAAAACAAAAAGTGTTAAATTCAACTAAGAGAGAAGAATTCTCAACAATTTAATAGAATCCGCAAGCGTAAAGCGAATTTTCAACAAAACAGTTCATTCTTCAGTCAAAAAGAATATTTTGAGCAAAATTGTTTAGTTTTTAACGATGTAGATTAATTTACAACTAATTAGTTGAATTAAAATATATTCTTAACCAAAGAGATGAATTATCAACTGAAATAATGAATCTATAACTGGAATACTTAGCTTTTTAGATGAAACAATTAATTTTTGACCTAAAAACAACAATTTTTTAACAAAGTAGTTCAATTTTCAAACGACAAAAAATATTTTTTAACAGAAACGATGCATGCTCAACAAGCCATGACTTTTCAACAAAGTATATTTTACCAAAAAATACCAGTTTTTAACGAAATACGTGAATTGTTGAACAAATTATGGATTTTTCAACTAAAAAAAGAAATTTACAATAAAAATTAAATATTTAAATTTTCCCTTGAAAAAATTGATTGTAAAATTCTAACCAATAAGATAAAGTTTGAAACAGATTAATTTTTTACCTAACAAGACGAATTTTTTCAGAATACATCAATTTTTAACCAAATAATTAAATTTTTACTCTAAAAATTCAAATTTTCAAGTAAGGAATCTTAATTTTCTAACCTAAAAAAATCGGAATTTTATCGAAATGCATGATTTTTTACGAAGGAAGGAAAATTTTCATCGTAGTTAAATTTTATGTAAAAAAATCAATTTTTAACAAGAAAAGCAAATTTTCAATAAAAAAGTTCAATTTTTAACTAAACTATTTTCATTTTTCAACGAAAATAAATAATCTTTAACCATAAAAATGAATTTTTTAATAAGGTAGTCAAACTTTAAACTAAGTAATTATATTTTATACTAATAAAAGAGTTTCATTTTTAATTAAAAAATTGATTTTCAACAATATAGTTGAACTTTAAGCAAAAAAATTAAGTTTCTACCAAAATGGTTGAATTTTTAACTTAAAAAAGACGTCTTTTGAAATAAAAATACAATAGTTACATTTTTAATGAAAAAAGTTTGCAATCCAAGAGATGAATTTGCATTTGATATAATGCTTGCCCAATAAAACAATGGAGTTTTAAGAAAGTAGTTTAACGCACAACCAAGTAGTTGAATTTGCAGATAAGAAGATTAATTTACAAACAAAAAATACAAATTTTAACGAAATACATGGAATTTCAAAATAAATGATTGAATTTATAACTAAAAAAGATAAATTTGCAATGAAAAATTGTATATTTAAATTTTCACTTAAAAAACAATAATATTTTTACCAAAAATATGAGTTTTCAACAAAATACATAAGCTTTCCATTAAATAGTTGAATGTTCAACTAAAAAAGATAAAATTTTAAGCCTATGTCATTTATTCCGAATTACATCGATTATTCTGGATTACACGTTAATAACTCTTATTACAGAAATTCTACGAATTACCTGGATTACACTGGTTTACAAGTGGACGAATATAAATTGCACTGGATTACAAGTGCATTCTTCCATTTTACACTAGATTACGTGGATTACGCTGGATTAACAGGTCGGATAACCGAGAGGTTCAAGTATTCACTCATAAAATTAAAACATAGAGAATAAATCATACAAAGAAATGAATTGTTTGTTAAGTTTATTAAGCAATTTATAATGAAACCATAATCTTACTGACAAAATAGCACGTGAGAGAGTTACTATTGGCGGTTCCCAAAATTTAAAAGTACCCTCTTTATTTTTTTAATTCCCTATCAAACATCTGTGGATTACCTTGGCTGCTTCCACTTTTGTGCCTTTTTGGTGAATTTTTCAAATTTTGACAATGTGGGAGGATCGGCCTGTTCCCCTTTGCTGGCGAACTCTATCGCAGCGGCAGCAAAGCGGAAAAAGACACACCCTCGACCAACACTCGTGACAGCATTTTCATCTCACTTAGTGCCTCGTTGCTTTTCAGAAGTTGCTCCACTTTCACGGTACTCTTGCTATTCACGAAGCTGGAACAACAAATACTTAAATTTAGTTTCAGAAGACACAAATACTAAAAATGTGAGAGAGTTCAAAAGAGTTTATTTGCGCTTAAATGTGAATTTTTGGGTGGGGGGCGGGGGCACCGTTTACCGGACTTTATTTCAGCTTCAGACATGTTTTTTTGGGTAGGGCAAACTTCATAGGACTTTAATTGAGGTAAATATATTTTTAAGGGGGGGGGGGGCATTCATAGGAATATCTTAAGGCTGGTGACGGTTTTTTTTTATTTTCGGCAAAATTAATGGGACTTTATTTGTATTGGATACGGGTTTTTTGGCTGGGGGCACTTCATAGAACTTTAGTTTGGGACCTACTTTCTGTTGCAAACGGTTTTTATTTGAGCTTATTTGAGCTTCATACTAGATTTCTAGGGAGCGCAATTCATGATACGTTGTTTGAGTCAGAGTCGACTTTTTTAGGTAGGACGCACTTTATTGAACTTTATTTGAGTTGGAAACTGCATTTCTGCATGGGGAAACTTTATCGGACATTATTTGAGCTGCAGATACATTTATCGGATGCTGGATACTTTACAGGACTTTATTTACGCTTCAGAAAACTTTTCTGGGTGGGATATTTCATGGGAATTATTTTAGTTGGAAATTCTATTTTCGAGTGAGGGACACTTTATAGAATTTTAATTAAGCTTTAAAAAAGTGTTATACGTGGCGCACTTCATGGATCTTTATCTGAGCTGGAAAAGGATTTTCTTTATCTGGGGCGCACTTCAATGAACTTTATTCGGGTCGGAAACGGGTTTTTTTTTTGTTACAGGCACTTCATGGGACCTTATTTGAGTTGAAACCGGTATTTTTCTAATGGAGGAACTGCATAAAACTTTATTTAAGCTTCAGACAAAAATTCTGGGGAGCGCAATTCATGATACTTTGTTTGAGTTAGAGTTGATTTTTTTGGTAGGACGCACTATATTGAATTTTATTTAAGTTTGAAAGGACATTTTCGTATGGGAAAAACTTTACAGGGCTCTATTTGAGTTAAAAATGTTTTTTTTTTAAATGGAGGAACTTCATAAAACTTCATTTAAGTTTCAGACTAGATTTCTGGGGAGCGCACTTAATGATACGTTGTTTGAGTTAGAGTTGACTTTTTTAGGTAGGACGCACTTTATTGAACTTTATTTGAGTTAAAAAGGACATTTTTATATGGGAAGAAATTTGCAGGGCATTATTTGAGTTGAAAACGGCTTTTTTGTGTAGGAACTTCCAAGAACTTTATTCAAGCTTCAGACAAGATTTCTGGGGTGCGCATTTCATGATACTTTTTTTGAGTTAGAGTCGACTTTTTCAGGTAGGTCTCACTTTATTGAACTTTATTTGAGTTAAAAAGGACATTTTTGTATGGGAGGAACTTTACAGGGCTTTATTTGAACTGTGGAGGGATTTCTATATAAGAGGCACTTTATTAGATATTATTTAAGATCGAGACGGGGTTTTGAACAGGGTTACTTTATTGGGCTTTATTAAAGCTAAAAAAAGGTCTTTTATTAGGGGCCCTTTACAGGACCTTATTTAAGTTGCAAACAGGTTGTTTTGGGTAGGGACACTTCATAAGATTTTAGTTGAGCTTGAAACGAATGTTTTGGGTTGGGCGCACCTAATGGGACTTTATTTAAGCTGGAAACGGGTACTGCGGTGGGATAATTAATATAACTTTATTTGAGCAGGAAACGGATTTTTGGACGGGTTGCACCTCATCGGACTTTATTGGACCTAAATACAGGTTTTCGGTATAGGGGAACTTCGTTGGGATCTATTTCTGCTGGAGACGGATTTTTAGGATTACACGCCCTTCATGGGACATTAATTAAGGTCAAAAGTGCTTTTTTGGAAGCATCTTTTAGATGGGGACACCTTATGGGAGTTTATTTGAGCTTTTTTTTATCTGGGGCGCATTTTATGGGACTTTATTTGTACTGGAAACAGGTTCCCTTGGTTGTGAGCACTTTAATGGACTTTATTTGAACTCAGGCCTGGTTTCTTGTCTGGGATCACTTTGTAGGACTTTATTTAAACTGGGGTAGATTTTTTAGATGGGGGCACTTTATAAGACTTGATTTAAACTGAAAAGGAAAATTTTGGATAGCTGGTACTTTACGGGACTTTATTTGGGTTGGATGCAGGTTTCTATTTGGGGGGGGGGGGGGCACTTCATAGGACTTTATTGAACTCGAGTATTCATTTTTTGGATTGATGTACTTCATAGGATTTCATTGATTCTGGAGACAATTTGGCCCTTTATTCAATTTTAGCCGAGATGGATTCATCTTGCATTTCAAAAAATATTTATTTTCCTGAATATTTTAACCAAATTGTTTTTTAAATTTATATTTAAATTTGTTTTAAATTCACTAAAATTAGATTTCTGAAAGCGCTTTTACTCTCTCTCTCTCTCTCTCGTTCTCTCTCGCTCTAAACTCAATGTCTGTAACATTGTTTATTTTCGCTTGTTTTCACTTGCTTTCTATCTTTCTTTTTATAAGGTCTCTAAAATGTCTACATTCTCTGCTCGTGCATCTAATTGGACCACCCGGATAACAAGAGAAGTACTACTATTCGATAATTGGATTCACAGTGGCTTACTAAATTTTGGCACACACTTACAGATTCGCTGCACGTGTACAAATCCCCATTTACCATTTCCTGCTGAACTTTATCCAAAATGAAATATTTCTCGGAAATAGAAACTTAGTGAATGAGGTTTTGAATTAAAAGTTAATTAGGTAACCGAGTTTTAAATACAAAAATAATTACTTTAGGGAGCGTTCACATATTACGTAAAAATATTGGGGGGGGGAGGGGTCTGCCCCAACGTCACAAAGTGTCACGTAGGAGGGGATTCGAGAAGGTTTTGTAACATGTGACACTTCTCTGATCAAAGAATGAAATTTAAATTCGTTTCGACACATTAAAGATTTATAATGTACACCAAAAAATTGACAAGTTGGGTTTTAAAACAAATAGATAAACTTTCAAGGGAAAAAGATGAATTTTAGACAAATTAGTTAAATTTGCGACCGAAAAAGATGAAAAAACAAAATAGTTAAATATTGAAAAAAAACTGAACTTTCAACAGAAAGACAGGTTTTTGTTGTAAAATGGAATACCTAAGTTCTTAGTAAAAAAACAACAACTAATTTCCAACAAATAAAAATGAATTATCAACCAGTCGAATTGAACTGAAAATTACGAAATTTTGACGCAATTTTAAACCAAAATAGTTCATTTTAAATCCAATAGTTTAATTTTCTACCAAATTGTTGAATTTACAACAATAAAAATAAGTGTCCTACAAAGTAGTTAAACTTTCAACCATGGAGTTGAAATTTCTACAAACACAATTAATTTTAGGCTAAAAATGAGTTTGTTAATATTTTATATGAAAAATAACTTAATTTTGATTAAAAAATAGTAGAATTCAATAAAAAAGACGAATTTCTAAACAAAGTAGTCAAATCCTCATTCAGAACAGATTAATTTTAAACTAAGTGGCAGCATCTTTAACCAAAAGGAATCAATCTTTGACCAAGAAGATAGTTATTTAACATATCAATTTTTAATTGAAAATAAAATAGTAACAAAAAACAAGTAAACAAAAAACTATTTTTTAAGCAAAATAGTTCAATGTTCACCAGAAAAAAATTTCAACTAAATTGATGAATCTTGAGGAAAAAAATTTTTAGAAAATAGTTCCACATTCACCAAAATAGTTGCATTTTTTAAGAAATGTTTTCTTTAAATATAAAAGTTTAACAAAAAAGTTCATTAACGACCAATTATTTCAAATTTAATATCAGAAATTAATTTGTAACAAAAAGAAGCAAATTTTCATCAAAATATTTCGATTTCTAAATAAACTGTTCAATATTTAACGAAAAAATTTACTTTTCTATCGAAGTAGTTGAATTTGTTCCAGAAAAAGGAATTTCCAACAAAAAAGTTTATTTTTAAAGTAATAGTTTAATTTTCTACCAAATTTATTCATTAATATTTTAACGAGACAATATTTTTATTTGAAATAAAAAACCAGTTAAATTCAAAAAAATAAACGAGTTTTCATCAAAACAGTAGTTGAATCCTCAACAAAAACACAATTATTTAAAACAAAACATTTGAATTTTCAACCGAAACGAATGAATATTTAACTAAGAAGATCATTTTTCTCCAAAAAGAAAATAATCATTAACAAAATACATAAATTTTAATTCAATTATTTAAAACTACAAAATAAAAAAGATAAATTTTGAACAAAAAATGCAATACTTAAATTTTCAGTTAAAAAATTAATTTTTAATAATAATGAAACGATTTTTTGACAAAATACTTAAGTTTTTAACAAAAGAGACGAGGAATACAAATAAAAATTCTTTAAAAAAGCGAAAACGAGTTTATGGGCGGCCTCAAACCTGTTAAGTTAATCTGCCGTCTAAGTTAATTTTTAAATTGTATCAGTGTTCTCAAATGACGAAAAAATGTCTGAAGAATTTAATTTAAAATATTCTCATAGTATCAAATATTTTTAACAACTCATTATTCGATTGATGGTTGTATAGAATTTAAATTTCTAAATCAGCATTAAAAAATATGAGGATGCAAATTTTTAAGGGAAAGGAGGGAGGGAGTTACCAAAATGTTTTAGTGTTACAAGAGGGAGGGTTGAGTCATAAATCAGTGAAAAAAGCGTCAAGTAAGAAGTGGACGCTCCCCTTGACTTAAGTAGAATCGGTAGGCACAAGTGGGCCAAATATTACGCCTAGAAGAAATTAAGTAGATACGTATTATTTAGTCAGACATATTGAATAATGAGCTTTTTCAGTCTTCTTGAAAACTTTTGATTCCGAATTATGAAGCATGAGCTAAATAAGAACTACAGTAGAAACGGTAATACATAGTAAGACATTAATCAGTGGAAAATAAATTAAGTAGATGATGCCATTTCGGTTAAACGCATGTCTTTCTACGCTATTTTAGCACTGAGGCTGAACCTATGAGGCTTTTCCACTCAAATTTTTTTTTATTGAAATTTATTGTGAATGAGTGACAGTGCTTTATTTTTCATGAGCTGTGTAATTAAGTTATGAAGTGAGATTTCAGCTTAGATTTAACGATTATTTTGACGATGTTGAAAGTTTCCGCGACACCATGCGTCGGTTGTCCATAGGTTTACTTCTTGGGCCTATATGAAAATGGCTAAGATCCAGCAAATGTTGGCTATATTAAGAACAACTTATGTAAGATTTACTCATATCATACGTTGTATTTAGGCTTTTAATATGAACCCAAGTACACCCAAGTGATACATTTTAGAAGCAGCTTTGCTGTACTCTGACTTCGCAGGCCAAAATTCTCTCAAAAGAGGGGATTTTTTGATTACGTATTGGATTATAGGCCCTCTCCAAGACCCCCTCCCAAGATAAATATTTTGTAACGAAATATTTATTTATTAATAATTTTATATCAATAAATATTTCTTTTGAACCAAAAAAAACTTTTCTACCAGAAAAGTTGACGTTTTAACCAAATTTCAAAAATAATAAATATTTATTTATTTTGAACCAAAAAATGGTCAACAAATAATTAAATTTTTAACAGGAAAAGATGAATTCTTATCAAGAAGTGTACTAATTTATATTCCAACCGAAAAATATTAAATTTATTTTTAAAAGATGAATTTTTAAACCAAAAATATTAATTTTCAACGAATTAGTTACATTTTAAACTGAGGAGATAAACTTTCGATCAAAAGATATAAATTTTCAACAGTGTTGTTCAACTTTTACGCACCCAGTTAAATTTTGATTTAAAAATTATAATTTGTCAACAAAATTGTTAAAGTTTCAACCAAAGAGATGAATTTTTAACTGAAAATGTGAATCTTCAACTGAAAATGTGAATCTTCAACAAAAAATTGATTTCTTAACAAAGTGGTTTTACCAAAATTAAAAAAAAAATTTGACTTTTCATCCAAAAAATATTTTACTATGACTTTCCAACATCAAAATATAATTTTCAAACAACAAATATATTTTCTACTAAAATGGATGAATTTTTTAATTAAAAACATAAATTTTCAAATTATTTTTGTGCATAATTGAACTGAGAAAAACATTCAAGATTTATTACCTGTAAGCTTTTATAATTTGAATTTTATAAGTTGAATTTACAACCCAAAATAATGCATTTTCTACCGAAAAATTAAAATTTTCGACTAATAAAGACGAGTTTTTAACAAAATAAGAGCATTTTTATAGGAAAAAGATCAATTCTTTAGGGAAAAGGAAACATTTACATTTTCAATGAAAAAAAACAAACATTTATAGCAAAAAAAAAACTTATTTTTAACAATATTTCTTTAATTTGTTAACTGAAAACACGAATTCTGAACTAAAATGATAAATCTTCAACCAAAAAAATTAATGGTTAATCAAACAGTTGGATAAGCAACATAGAAGATGAATTTTCTTTCAAAAGAAGAGGAAATTTTCAACATCAAAAATTTCATTTTAAGTTAGAGAAATAATGATCTAAGAAAATAAAAATTCGACGAAAAATTGAATAACTTGCTTTTTAGTTTAAAAAGTTCTTTGACAATAAAAAAAAACTAATTTTCAACTAAAGAAATGAAATTTCAATCAAAAGGATTAATATTCTATAAATAAAGGATTCATTTTCGACAGAATACATGAGTATCTTCAACAAAATATTTTAATTTTTAATGGTAATTTCCACAAAAAATACAATATTTTAATTTTCGGTTAGAGAAATAAGTTCTTAAGCAAATAAAATAAAATTTCAAGAAAATAGTGAAATATAAACTTTTTTTTGCCTTAGGCCAAAACCAACCCCAGATTATATATTTATTAGGTCCGGAAAACTTAAAGAAGTAACATTTTTACCAATCAAATTAATTTTTAAATAATAATATTAATTTTCTACCACAAGAGAAAAATGTTAAAAAAAGATACAGAAATTCTGAACCATGTAGTTAAATTTTTAACTGAAGATGATAAATATTTACCCAAAAATTAATATTTAAACTTTTAGTAAACAAATAATTCCAAAAAATGTTAAGAAAATAGTTAAATTTGGGGAAAAATATTCTTTAACTAAAATTATGAATAATTAAAAAAATGAATTTTTAACAAATTAGTTCCACTTTCAACTAATTAGTTGACGTTTGAACCAAACAGGGTTTTTAGTTTTTATTCACGATTAGCAAAAATTTTTGGAAGAAAGTCAACTTTTCAGAATAATTCGATCAAGAACTAATGAAATACATTGTAAATTCCAGATGTTTCCGTTTTCCTTAACATTAGGTATGCATTTCAAAATAATCGAGAACCCATAAAGTAAAGAAATGAAATTTTTCATATAACAGGATCAATATTGAAAGAAAAGCTCAAATTGCTTAATATAACTAGAAAAAATTAATCGTTTGTGTTAAATTTCATTATGAAAATAAATGTCACATTTTTCTTACGTTTGAACTTTAGAAATGAAATTTTTGAATGAAGGCAAAGTAATTTATGTCAAATTAATTTCTATTCCAAAGTTTAAATAAAATTAAAGGTACGCTGTCAGATTATTATACATGTGGACTCATATTTCGTCAATGAAATAAATAATCTGCCAATTTTAAGAAATTGTAAGTAAGTGGAAAAAATAGTGTCATTCTTCCGGAATTTGCTGAAATTTTCTAGCTCTAATAAGAAATCTTCTATCAAGCATATACATTCTTACGTTATTTAAGATCTTTTTTCTTAAATCCATAACAAAATCTTCGTTCTAGTTTGGTTAAAAGTTAACTTTTTTTTTGAAAATTTATAATTTCGTGTAAACTAAAAGTTGATGCTAGTTATTATAAAAAATAAGTTCAACATTTGAATTGATAATTTATCCTAAATTAAGTGTTAAGGCTATAAATTGCGAATTGAGTTGAACATTATTTTGGCTGGGGAAATACAGAAAATAAGACCAACCTGAATAGTAGCTTTGACTGAAATGAATTAGGGGTAAAAAAAAGGGACCTTTGGCTTTCATCACGATCCGTATTTTAGTCCGGCAATTCTCTCGGCGAGCGTCTGTCCAAACAATTATCGCCTATATGAAATCTCTCTGATTCACACAAACGAGAGTTTACATTCAGGAGAATTTCGTTCCAAATTGAGATTTTTTCTTAAAAGGCTCTTATTTTTCTTGGTGATAGATTTCTCAAATTTTAGAGTTCAAAGGGTTCCTGGTTCTTTAAATATTACCTAGCAAATTCGTGTTTGAAATTGAAATGTTTGTGTTTCTTCTCTTGAAGAAAATGAGATAAACAGTGCCAGTTTTCGAAATTTGTTCGAAACAATATTCAAGACAATATTTTGTAAATATGGCAAATAGGATAATAAAACAATGTTTCTAAAAATAAGTTCTTATACTTCCAGTAGAAATCTAATTAATTTTTAACAAAATAGTGGAATTTTCGATCAAACGAGATGAATTTTAAGCATAAGAGTTAGGTTTTGAAGTTGCAAAGTTGAAATTTTCAGAAAACAGTTGATTTTTAAACCCGAAAAGATGAATTTTCGACAAGAATGTTAATTTTTAATCCAGGCAGATGGTTGAACTTTCAAGCAGAGAAACGAATTTTTCAAAAAAGAGTTGAACTTTTCACCAAAAAGCAAATTTTCAAAACAAAAAGAAGAATTTTTTAAACAAAATTTGCAACCAAGAAAATACTACTTTAACAAAATAGTTTAATTTTCACGTCGAAAGGCAACTTTTTTTTTAAAAAAGGGTTTAATTTTCCACAAGAGTTAATTTTCAAAAAAATAGATGATTTTGCAACCAAAAAGATTAATTTTCTATTAAAAGATAAATCTTCAACAGAATACATAAATATTTAAACAATTAGTTGTATTTTCATCTGAAAAGGATAAGTTTTGTCCAAAAATGGAATCGTAAACTTTTCACAGAAAAAATGATTAAAAAAAAAGAAATTTGAATCAAATATTTAAATTTTCAACCAAATAGTTTAGCTTTCACCAAATTGTTGAATTTTTAAGCCAGAACTGCACATTTTTCACAAGGCAGGTAAATTCTCAATTTGAAAATATAAATTTTTAACAAATATTCAACCAAAAAAATTTTATTTTGAAATCAAAAACAGTTGAACTAAACTAAATCAGATGAATTTCTAATCAAATACATGGATTTTTAAAGGAATAGTGGAATTTTAACTAAAAAAGATCAGTTTTTAATTTAAAAAATAAGTTTTTAAGAAAAAAGATTGTAATTACACTTTTAGCTGAAAAATTAATTCTCAAATAAAAACAATAATAATTTTCAACAAAATTATTGAATTTTTCACCAAAGAGATACATTTTGAAGAAAATAGTTTTCATCTTAACCAAATCAGATTAATTTTCAACCAAAAAGTTGAATTGAAAAATAAAAGATTAACTTTTTGACAAAATAATTGAATCTTTGACAGAAATAGAAGAATTTTCAATCAAAGGATCCAATTTTCAAACCAATTTTTTTTAATTCAACCAAAAACAGTTGCATTTTTAACCAAGTTGTTGAATTTTGGACAGAAATGGTGATTTTAATAAAACAGTTGCATTTCCAGCTAAGCAAACTTATTTTCAGCTTAACAAATTAATTTTTATTTAGAAAAGTTTACTTTTCATGCAAAAAATTAAATTTCAACAACAAAAAAACGAAATTCCAACTAATGTAATACGTTTTTTAGCTAAAAAGAAGAGGCTTTAAAAAATTTATTACAGTAGTTTATTTTTTAATAAAGAAAATTTATTTTCTAAGACAGAAGACGAATGTTTATAAAAATACATGAATTTTTAACCCAATGGTACATTTTAAATAGATAAAAGATTAATTTTCAACAAAAAATTTATACTCTTCTTTAACAAAAATTAATTCTTAACCTAAGAGATAAATTTCCAACAAAATATTTCAATTTTCTTCCAAATCGTGAAAATTGCAACCAAATATTAGAATTTTTTAAAGAAAAAGATGAAGTTTGAACCAAAGTATCAGATTTTCAAACGAATTCTTTTTCAATTAATCCAAAAACAGTTGAGTTTTCACTTTAAAAACAAAAACCACGATATTTCAAACAAAAGTAGCACATTTTTAACTAAAACTATTAGTGTTTTACCAAGAAAGTTAATTTTGAACACAATAGTTCAAATTTTCAAAAATAAATTAATTTTTTACCGCAAAATATGAATTTTCAGGAAAATACATCAATTTCCCTAAAATATAAAAATAAATAACCATTTTGACCATGAGTGAACGAATTTTTGTAAATTAAATTTTTTTATTTCATTCATTCATTTTAACGCAGTGACTGCTTGGTAGAAGCATGGTGCCAAGAGATTTGTCAACTGTTTCGAGTTTTTTTATTTAAGATTCGGAAGTGAGCCAATAACGCCATCAAAATTAACCTTCGCTTTTCTTCTCTGATTTGTAGAAACGGTTTAGGAAACGAAGGTCATTGTGATTTTAAAAATATTACTAATTCATTTTTTATTTTACTTTCAAAACCCTTTTAACAATCTTATTTTGATATTAGCTCTAGGGTTTAAAATTTAATAAAATAAATTTTTAAAAATTCTCAATGTATGCAAATAAAATTCTTTGGGGGTTAATTTATAATGCAAAATCACAATTGCTCAAGACTTTACAGATGTTATCCAATAAAGATTTTCACGGTTATTATTAGTTAAGTCTCCGTGAAAAATGGACTTTACAGCTGTTACGAGAAAGGTGACTTTAAAGCTGGATCCTACCGAACTTTTTTATAGCGCTTAAAAATAGCATTCTTGCTTGCTTGACTCTCTTGGTATATAAAAAAATCTATCGGGAAATAAGTGACGCTATTTTTAGTGATTTTTGACTCATCCCTCCCTATTGTTACAAATTTGTGACATTTCGGTGACCCCTTCTCCTTGAAATTCCATTTGACACTGAAGCTGATTCCCCTCCTATTTTTAAATACCAAACATAAATCACAATTTATATGAATGTCAATCGAACGCTTAATAATGATATTTTACTTCATTTGAGAACACTAATTTAATGCAAATATTATTTTATACGTTAGGTTAACTTAACACATTAGGGGCGTCCAAAATCTGTTTTCCCCTTTTTTAAAGAATTCTTATTTTTTCACTGTTTTTAAGAAACTTTTTTTTCTCTTTGATTTTGATTGAATTTGAACTCATTTAATGTAACCCAATTAGAGTAGAAAAGAATGGTCTAAACAAATATTGCGTTATCTACTTAGTTAATTTATACCCCACCCTTTCCACTCTATTTATTTCAGAGCTTAAACTTCAGACTTTTGAAAGACAAAGTTTTTATAAGGATTGAAAAAGTTCATTATTCAATGTTACCGACTAAACAATATATATCTACTTCATTTGTCCTAGGTGTAATAATTGGCTTACTAGTGAGAACTGTTTCTACTTAAATCAAAGGGATAATAAGCTGTTCGAAATATTTTATACTAGTATGAGAATACTTACAATTAAATTCTCTAAACCTTTTTTTCATTTGAGAACATTAATTTAAATTAAAGATTGACGTAGACAGCAGATCAACTTAACAGATTCCGATCCGTCGGTATAAATTTTGATCAAAAATTCAACTACTTGGTTTTAAGTTGAACTATTTTCATATAAATTTTTTCCCTGAAGAGTCATCTCCTTTGTTGAAAATTTAACAATTTCATTGAAAATTCTGTTTGTTTTTATTTCAATAATAATAATTTTTCATCTGAAAATTTGCCTATTCCATTTCAGTTTAAAAATTAATTTATTTTGTCGATAAATCATTTTTTTGTTTAAAATTACTATTCTTCGTTAAAAAATCAACTTTTTGGTTGAAAATTCAACTCTTTGATTCAATGTTAAACTTTTTTCATGCGAAATCATTTCTTTTATTGAATATTCATCATTTTAGTTGTCAATTAATTTCATCCGTTAAAAATTTAACTATTTCGATAAAAATCAGTTCTTTTTTGTTTGAAAATTAGTTTTCTTCGCTGAAAATACAAATATTGTATTTTCGCTCGAAAATTTATATTTTTTGGTTAAAAATTAGTGGATTTTGTTGAAAAATTTTCCTTCTTGGTAGAATATTAATCTTATTGTCAAAAAATGTATCCTTCTTGGTTAAAAGTGCAGCTGCTTGGTTAAAGATTATTCTATTTTGTTCAAGAGGCAAGTATTTTGCTGAAATATTCTCTTTTTTTATTCAATTCAACTCTTTCTTATTTCAAAGTTTTGTTGATTGAATGTTCATCATTATGATAGAAAATTTAACAATTTGGTCGGAAATTCATTTTTTTTATTAAAAATTTATTGTTTTTGTTCAAAATTTACATACTGTTGTGGAAAATGAATTAATTACTTCAAATTTATCGTTTTTTAAATTAAAATTTTTTTATTTTCTTCTCTAAAATTAATTACTTTATCATGGTACAAAACTCATGTATTTTATTCGGGTGGCTTATTCGGTTTGAAAAATAATCTTGTTTGTTAAATATTTCTCACTTTTTTGGAGAATGTCGCTATTTTTACTAATTTTTATTTGATTTAAAACTGAACTATCTCGTTTCAAGTCATACAAAATTTTCATTTTAGAATATAAACAGTTGCATTTTCAACGAAGAAAAACGAAATTTTTACCCAAGGACATGAATTTATAAACCAGAAACAGGAATTTGCAACGAAAGTGTTGAATTTTTAAAGTGGAAAGATTTTTTATTTAATAAAGAAAAAAAATTCACTCAAAATTTTGAATTTTCAAGCTAAAGAAGAATTTCCTGCAAACTGAAAATATAAATTTTCAACATAAAAAGTTAAATTTCAACCAAATAATTGAAACTCTTACCAAAATAGTTGAATTATTAATCCAAGAAAATGAGTTTCAAACAAAACTTTGGTTCTTTGGCTGTTGAATTAAAACAAAATATTTTAACCAAATAGTTAAATTTTCTTTACCAATTTGTTGAATTTTTAAGGCAAGCAAACGAATTTCCTATAAAACAGATAAATTGTAGCCATTTAAAAACAATTACAATTAGCAAACCAGTTGAATCTTCACCCAAAAAAGATGAATTGATCAAAATATTGAAATTTTTCACCTAAAAGGTGCCACCAAGTGGTCGACATTTTTAAGCAAAAAAAAAAAAGATAAAAATTCTACCAAAATGTTAAATGATGAAGAATTTTACACCGAAAGATAAGTTTTTAATAAAATAGTTGAATCCTCAAACATATAGAAGAAATTTCAATCAAGTAAAGTCAATTAAAAAAATTGTTATTTTTAAAAAAAGGTACTTTTTAACCAGATAATTTTAATTCACTATCAAATTGTTGAATTTTCATTTTAAACAAACAAATTTTATACGAAAGAAATAAATTTTCCACCGAAAAATTAAATTTTTGAAAAAAAGGATTAAAGCTCAAATTTGTACAAAAAAAAAAGTTTTCGACGGAATACATGAATCTTCAATCAAATTTTTTATTTTCAACTAGAAAAGATCAATTTCGAATTTTAAATTAGTTTGTTTTCGTCCAAAAATATTAGTTTGGTCAAAGCGGTTATATTTTAAACTAAATAATTGAATTTGTAACCAATTTTACCCAATTTTCTATTAGGGTGAGTTAATATTCAATTAATGTAAAGAGAAATCATGCTTAATAATCTTCTCTTAGAATAATCCTATAAAATGCATTTTTTTAATTTTCGTCTTTTTGTCCAATTTTCAATCAGGGCGATGTAAATAATTAATTTAAATAAACCAAATTAATTTTTTGAACAATTAGTTCTTATTTTTAATAATATTCAATTTAATCAAGCTATAAAGTAGTGGTTCTTTCTAAAATTGTCAATCCTTTGTATATTTTAACTATTTCAAAAACTGATTACATTTAGCAAAAATAATTTTTAAACAAATTTTTATTGTTTACAACTATCTTCTCTTATAGTAATGATAGACAGTTGCGGTTTGTACTGAAATTTTTTATTTTCTACCCACTTTTTTCTTAGTAAAGTAATAAATAATTCAAGTTAACGAGCATCGTTGTTTAAACAATTTATCAATGTTTATAACTATCACCTCTTATATAAGTGCTGAAAATTTGCGTTTTTCCAAACTCTTACAATTTTGGTAAACTTTTCACTTAGTGGGGTAATAAGTAATGCAAGTTAACAAAGATGCTTATTTAGACAATTTATTATTGTTTATTACAATATTATCTTAGATTAATGATAGGAAGTAGCTTTTTTCCGAAATCTTTAGTTTTGCTTTGATTTTTTAGTTATGAACAAATAATAAGTGAAGCATAACTAGAATACTTTTTCAAATATTGTTGTATTGTTTTAAGTTCATTATCTTCGCTCTTTTCCCAATTGAAAAAAAATTAAATTAGGTCTATGTAGGAAATTCGAAGGAAAGTAGGGATATGTAGGAATATGTTTCTCTATTAATTTTATTTATTTATAACTAAAAAGGTAAAAAAAGTTAAACATTTAAAAAAACTGCAATATTTTGACACTTACCTAAAAAAAGATAGTTGCAAACAATAATCAATTAATTAAACAACTATTTTTGATGAACTTGCATTAATTATTACTGTACTAAGTGAAAAGTAGACAAAAAATAAAAAAATAAAGAAAAAACCATAACTGTTTAGTTGTAATAGAGAAGATGATAGGTATGAAAAATAATAATTTGTTTAAATAGTTATTTTTGCTATTCTAAATAAAATATTAACTCCTGCCAAGTGAAAAATTAAAAAAATTAAAATGAATGAAAAAACCGCTATTTCCAGCATTATTAAAAGATAATCTTATTAACAACAATACATTGTTTAAATAGTTATTTTTGTTAACATGAAGTAACCGCCACCTCACTCTAATTAAAAGCTGGACAAAAGTTGGGCTTGAAACAATAATAATTTTTTTAAACAATTTATGTGAACATCAATTACTATTATTTTTATGTGGATTTGAACAAATTTCAGGGCGATATGTATAAAAATCCAAAAACAATTTAGATCAAGGAAATATTAGAAAATAAGATAAATGAGCCATATCAATGATTAAATTGATTTTTTTATCATTTCAACTATTTCAAGGGATGAAAAGAGAATTGTAATCTTTCGTATTCTGTTTTTCTTCGTCACAGATTGTTTATTGTTTTACAAACGTCTGGAACTTCTGGCCAAATGTTTGTTTAAGTTGGCTCCGAGCTTCGCTGGTCTTCGCGAAAATCACAAATGGCCCTGATGTTTTGTTGAATTTCAGGTTACTCTACTTTACCCGGGAAAATAAAAATAAAAAAGTTCATAGTCGTTAGGAACCACTTTCCTCTCACTTAGAGACGAAAACAAGCGTTACACTATCCAAATATTTTGTTTTAAATTTAAACGAGTTACTTTTAACTAATATTACATATATTATTCAATGTCAAAGAAATTACGGAATAATAAATAAATAATAGGAAAATTAGAAACAAAGAAGAAAAAGTGCATTTAGATTAATTTTAATTTGATTAAAAATGGGTCCAGTTTCAAAAAGAAGAAGAGAGAATGTAAACGTTTATATATGAAAGTTTATAGTAGTTTGGGAAACGATGCAAACTTTTTATAGATTTTTAGAAGCACAGGTTTTTTAGCAGGCTCTAAATAATTCAGTTTTAAATGGAATAATTTTTTATGTGAAGTGCTAAAAATGGTGTATTATTAAATTTATAGCCTTTAAAATCTAATTCAGGACAATGCAGGATTCTTACATTAAAGATTTTTTTTATCGTGCTTTATATAATTAAATATTAAATGAAAGACGTTTTTATTTGAAGTGCTGAAAATGGAATATTAACAAATTTATAGCTTTTGAAATTTAATTTATAGCCACACCAATCTGGCAGATTTCAAATGAAAATTAAAAAATTGTACACACAAAATTGGAATAATACTATTTTTTGAAAAGCTATTTCTAAATTGAAAATTTGATTTTTTAATAATAAGAAACTGAAATTACGCTCCAAGTTTGGGACGCAATATCAAAATTACTGTATGAGAAATATTTTACTTAAAATACTTATAAGGAAAAAGTTTTAACTTTTATTTATTTTGGGATCCTTATTCAATAAATTGACAATTAATAAATAATAAAAGAGGAAATTTGAACAATGAAGAACATTATTAAATTTATAAATTTTTAACGACAAATGTAATAGTTGTTATTTAAACCAGATAAGATTTTAATTTTAAAACTAAAACAGTTGAATTTACCCAGAAAACGCGAATTTTTTGCAAAATAGTTGAACCCTAAATTGAAACAAAATTCTTTTAAACCAAACAGTAGAATATTTATCCAAAAACATTCAATTTCTACCAAAAGAGTTGCTAATAAAGAAAATGTCATCTAAACTCTAGAATTTTCCAGCCAAAAAGAGAATTTTTTAGAAACCAGTTGAATTTTCAACAAAAAGTTAATTTTTATCAAACAATTGAAGTTTCCACGCAAAGAAAAAGGAATTTTTAGTTAAAAATTTTTTTTTCAAAGCAGTTGACTTTTAATTTTCAACCAAAAACAAAAGCAAAAAAAAACAAATTTTCATGAAAATAGTTCAATTACCATCCTAATGGATTAAATATGGAGTAAAAATGAGAAATTTTCTCACAAAAAATAAATTTTTAACAAAATACTTTAACTTTAATTGAATAGTTGAACTTATAAACCAAAAAGATTACTTTTTACCAAGAATATTAATTTATTACCAAGAAAGACGAATTTTAAACAAAATACAAGCAATTTCCAAAAATAAATATATTTTCAATTAAAAATTAAATTTTCAGTTCCAAAAATTAATTTTCAACAAAAAAGGTAATTTTTTCTAAATATTTTCAAATATGACCTTTCATTTCCTTCAGGATTCTTGTTTAATAAATATAAATTTATTGAATCATAAAAATCATAAAAAAATAGAACAATGGAGAAAAATGGTGAATTTCTAAATTTTCAAGGAAAAATAGAATAATTGATATTTCTACCGCCAGAAAAGACTAATTTAAAAAAAAAACTGTCGAAATAAAAAAATGCGACTTTTCTGCAAAATATTTGAAATCTGAATTTACAGAAATTCCAAACTTCACAATGAAATTTGGATCCAAAAAGGATGGTTTTTGTGGTAATAGACTTTTTTTCAATTTAAAAAACATTCATTTTCCACCAAAAAGACGAACTTTCAAGAAAAAATGTATGCATGAATATTCAACTAAAAAAAATCATTCGTCAACAGTAAATGTAACAGTTAAATTTAAAGTCCGAAAATTTATTTTCCAACGAATCAGAAATTAATTTCAACAACATAGTTATATTTTCAACCAAAAAAAAATTAATTTTCAACTAAAATAGTGAATCTTAAACCATCCAGAAAATATTTTAATTTTTAAACAAAAACCGTTAAACTCAAAACTTCAAAACCTAGAAAATAACTGGATTAAAAAAAAATAAAGAAATTTAAATCAAGAAGAAAAACTTTAAATAAATGTTAAAAATTAAGCAATTTTTAATTAAAATTTTTAAATAATTGAATAAGTCCCAAAAAAATACATAAAATTCTATACTTTAAAAGACTGAAAAGATAAAAAATAAATACATTTTTATTTTCAAGCTCATTAATAAATATTATTTCAGTGTTAAGCATTTAAAAATAAAAATAAATCAATTTTACAAATTAAAAATGAACCATTTTCAAATTCAGTGTTTAAAACTGAAATTTTTCTGAATTTGAACTGCTTAAAAATTGTACCATGTAAAAATAATAGCCTTTAACATTTTAAATTCACAACTCTTACAACTGAAAAATTTTTAAAAATTTAAAAATTTACTTCGGTATATACTTTATGTAAAAAGATATCTTCAAATTTTAAAACTTGAATTTTTAATCTACGAAACGGAAATAATATTCTAAATTTTAAAGAATACATCTAATTTATTTTATAAAAAATATTGTATTTAAAATTCAAATATAAAAAATGTGAACTGCCATTTAATTTAAGATATTTGTTTATTAGATAAAAATTACTGATTTAAAAATAAATAATAAAGAAATTTGAACAAAGATGGGGAATTAATTTTTATTTTTATTCCATCAAAAATGGATGAAGGTTTTAATCAATATAATTTAGAATGTTTAAGTTCTTTCTAAATTTTAATTTGCCTGTTCATTATACTTTTAAGCTTGGAAGTTCATCTCCTATATTTCTAAAAGCTTTTAACTCAGAAGCTCTAAATTAGATTGTTTTCATTTTTAAATTTGAATTTTCTCAAAGGGAAGGCAAACTTTGGAACTTTCCAATTTTTTTAAATTGCGACCGTCAAAATTGAGTTTTTGAAAAATTGAAATCTTTCTGATTAAGAATTTTTGTTTTTGAAATCTTTGAAATATAATTTGTTTCATCAAAAGCTTTCAGATTCAACATCCTTTGAATTTAACAACAGCTTTTTAGTTTGCAATATATATTATGTAAGTATTTGAAATTTAGGCTTTTTGATATGTTTGAATGTTGAAAAGCTCTCAAATTCTTGCCAATTTTTTAGTAATTTCATTAATTCAAGAAATTAATCTAGTATGTGAAAATAACATAAACTATACAATGTTACAGAATAAACAATATTTTAAATTTAAATATTTAATGTTTAACAAAATTTTACTGTAGAAGCATAGCTAGACGATACTGAATCAAAAACTTTCAAATTTTCTGAAATTGAATTATAGTCGTTCAAAACTAACTAAATAATAGAACATTTTTTCAAGAAGAAACTTCCTGCTTGCATTATGATTGCTATATAATTAACAATAAAAAGTTTTACAAAATTAAAATAATTCAAAGCAGTTTACTTTCACAATCCCAATTTTAAAATTGTTCACTTTATACTTTGATTTTTTCGTTCTAAGTGTTTTCAAAGAGGAATTAATAAAAAATTGCAAATATTTAATGTTTTTTGGACAATTAAGCTTCTAAAAAACGCGCAATAATTGTTGTTGAAAAACTGATTGTCTTTTTATTGCTTGAAGTTATTTTGCATATTAAATTTCAAATTTTGACAAATAAATCAACAAAAAATCCTTGTTGGCGAGAAAGCTCCTAGAAGAACTTATAAAAAATGATAGAAATTTGTGACTTTCAAATTATACTAGGTAATAAATTATTTCAAATATTATAAAAGTTTTATGTAATTTTTTATGGAAATTATGAATAAAAACACGAGTTTGCAACAAAATAGTTAAATTTTCAATCGAAAGAATAAATTTTAATTTTTAATGATAGTTTTTTTTTAATTACAACAATTCTTGTACATTCAACAAAATAGTTGAATTTTTTAACAAAAAAAATTAATCAACAAAAAATGAAATAGTTTTATTTTTAAATAAAAAACTTTAATTTTCTAAAGAAAAAGTATTTTTAACAAATTAGTTAAATTTGCAATTAAATGAATAAATCATCAAATTATATGATAAATTTATAATCAAGCAGATAAATTTTCAAATAAATATATCAATTTTCAAACAAAAATGGAAGTTATATTTTAAATTAAAAATATATATTGTCAAAAAAAATCCAGAAAACAGGCATAAATGACCAAAGGGATGAATTGGGTTCTCAAATGATGAATCCTAAAAAATTAATATTCAATCGAAAATATAATTTTTTGTTACCGAGAAAATTAACTTACTACCAAAAAAGATGAATTTGAACAAAATATATAAATTTCTTATTAATTAGTTGAACTTTTAACTAAAAAACAAATATTTTCAACTTAAAATGCAACAGTTAAATTTTTAGTTTCAAAAATTAATTTTAAACAGAAAATAAAACGAATTTTTACCAAAAAGGTTATATTTTCAACAAAAGTGATGAATGTTTTACCAAACAAATAATATTTTAACAAAGTAAATCAACGTTTAAGCAAATAGTAGAATTTTGAAAAGAACAAGATAAATTCCAAACGAAAAATATATTTGTAGACTTTTCAACGAAATATTAAAATTTTCAACCATAGACATTTTATTTTTCACTAAATTTCTAACCCAAAATATTAATTTTCTATAAAAAAGTCGACTTTTAAACATAATACATGAATTTTTAAACTAAAAAAATAGATTTTCATTAAAAAACGAATTTTTAAGGAAAGAGGTATAAAAAAAGGACATTAATTTTCTATCAACTACCGAACAAGATGAGTTCCAAAAAAAGGGTTCAATTTTCTATGAAATAAATTAATTTTCAACTAAAAATCTGAAATTTTAACCAGAAAAATGAATTTTTATTTAAAATTCCTAATTCTTTACCAACAATTTTCAAAATAATAGGGAGCAAGGACTGAAGGGATGAATTTTAAACTAAATTGAAGAATCCTAAAACAATGCATTTTAACCCAAAAAGAAGACATTTTAACTAAGAACATTAATTTACTACAAAAATCTCAAAACAAATGAAAAAAATTCCTTCTAACTACTTGAATTTTCAACTCAAGAGATATATTTTTAAGCGAAAATAGAATATTTATAATTTCAATTAAAAAATTATTATTTAAATAACACAAAGAATTTTTAACAAAAAAGTACAATTTTTAACACATTTACAATCTGTACAATTAGTGAAGAAAAATTTTCACAAAAAATAAATTTTTAACAAAATACTTCAAAATTCAGCTAAATAGTTCAATTTTCAACTAAGAACATCAGTTCACTAACAAAAACTTTTTGAGCGGAAACATTATTCACAATAAAAAATTGATTTTTCACAAAATGAGGGTGTACGACAAATGGGATGCATTTTCAATTAAAATGATAGATCATAAAAGACGAAGTTTCTCTTCTTCTCGAAATTCGGGATGACTAGTCGAATATTTTTTATGAACTTAGATGGTCATCACTGTTTCCAAATCCATGAAGTTTTCGCAACCAGAAACAGCGAAAAAAAATTTCAGCAAAAAAAAAAATTTTTAAGCAAAAAGATGATTTTCTAACTAAGAGCATTAATTTGCTATAGAAAAAGATGAATTTTCAACAAAATATGTTAATTTTTTGTCAATCGGTTGAATTTTCGAATAAAAAAAAATACATATTTAACTAAAAATGAAATTTTTAATTAATTTTCAATAAAGGACTTAAACATTAAACCAAACAGTTGACATTCCAAACAAAGCGATTTCTTTTTGATCAAAAGCATTAATTTGTAAAGAAAAAATATGAATTTCACGCCAAAAAGATACTTTTATAATCAAGATTTTATTAGTTGAATTTTCATTCCAAAAAATTAATCTTTAACCAAAAAAAATCGAATTTAAACAAAATAGTTCAATTTTCTCACAAAGAAATTAATTTTTAACTAAAATAATGAATTTTCTAGTGAAAACATAAATTTCCAAACAAGAAGATGAACTTTTATCTAACTGAAGGAGATTAATTTTGTACTAAAAGTGTAATTTTCATCAAAATACACCAATTCTCAAATCGAGAATAAAAATTTTTAATTAAAATTATCAAAAATAACAAAATTTGATAGTTATATTTTTAATAAAAAAATTATTTCTAAATAAAAAAATGGATTTTCAACAAAATAAGGGTGTACGACAAAAAGGATGATTTTTTATTTTAAATGATGGATGGTCATCCGCTTTTCCAACTCCCCAAATTTTTCGGGACTAGAAAGAGCAAAAAAATACCAAAAAGATAATTTTTTAACTAAGAACATTAATTTACTATAAAGAAGGATGAATTTTCTGCCAATTAGTTGAATTTATAGCTCAAAAAGATATATTTTCAACTAAGAATGAAATAGTTAAATTTTCAGCACAAATAAATTTCCAACCAAAAATACAACGAATTTTCAATAAATAGAAAAATTAAATTTCCAACAATAGAGATAAATGCCTGGCAAAAAAAAAACATTTTTAAGAACTTTGTACAAATTCTAACCACATGGTAGAATTTTTAGCCGAACAAGATCACAGTAAACCCCAGAAACAAATTTTATCTTTTAAAAAGATAAAAACGTTGCATCACGTTTATCTGATGAAAGATAAAATTTATCTGAAAAAAAGATAAAATTTATCTGACGGAAATATTATTTTGACATAGGTTATATGTCAGACGGCTTCATCTATTTTCACAGAAAAATGTCCTTCATAAATTTAAAAATCATAAATTTTAAAAGTCTGAGTAAGAACATTCAGCCAACTTCAGTCCCTTACTTTGGTTGAAGAAATCTTGAGTTTTTTATCGACCCTGATGTAGACTTCAAAAATGGTAAACAAACACTATTTGGTATAAACTAACCAAAGTGCAGACTGTGTATTAAGTAAATGTAGGTGAGTGATTTTTGGATTTAAAATAAGTGAAATAAAGTGAGAATATTTAAAATTGAATACCGCCAGGATCTTTAAATTTATTAAGGACATTTTTTCTGTGAAAATAGACGCAGTCGTCTAACATATAACCTATGTCAAAAAATATTTACGTCAGATAAACTTTATCTTTTTTTCAGTTAAATTTTATCTTTTTTCAGATAAATTTTATCTTTCGTCAGATAAACGTGATGCAACGTTTTTATCTTTTTGAAAGATAAAATTTATTCCTGGGGTTTACTGTGATGAATTCCAAACCAAAAATATAATACCAGACATTCAACAAAACTGTTCAAAAGCGCTTGCATTTACTGATAAAAACTACAAAATAAATAAAAAAACTAAAATAAATATTTGGAAAACTTGAGTAAATTTATCCCATTTTTCTTATTGTTTATCCTATAAGTTATAATTTGTTTATTGTGTGTAAAGTTGAAAGTAGGTAAGTGTGTTTTGTTTGAGAGGTATATTAGCAGCATTCTGCGAAAAGGGAATAATAATTTTGACGTCATCTCGTCATCGGTCCAGTCACAACAGCCATAACGGATAAATTTATCCGGAGGTCGTCAACCGTCCCTTAAAATCATACATTTGCAGTCAGAGAGCGCTATTAGTACAGAAATATAAGTGAAGGGAGAGAAGAAGCTACAAGTGTTGTTTGCTGGATCATAGTGCCAGAAATGCAGGAAGTCAGAATGCGAGATGATTTCATTATTTTATTATTATTATTTTTTAACAAAGGGAGAAAATCGTGGCATTTCGAATTTATTTTATTGCAACCACCAGCGCGTGCAACACAAGAGTTGGCATGTTTACAATGCATGCTACATGTCCGAGAGTCTTCTAATGTCCCTACCGGAGATTATTATAGAGTTAGAAACGTGTTCCTCTCGCTCAACCATAACATCTTTTGCTTGAATTTTGTCTGAACAATTTTTATTTTTTATTCTTTCAACTCACCTTTGACAAACAGGAACTCTGACTGATGACGCGACTGCATTCCATGCACTATTTTCAAACAAAAATACCAAAATTATATGCACTGATGAAATCCATCGGTTTAAATTATCCTATCTTTTGAGTCTTCAACCAAAAAAGGACAAATTAATGAAAATAGAATACTTGAACTTTGCATTTAGAGAATTAAGAAACAAAACTATTTTTAACAAAATAGATGAATTTTGAAGCAAAAAGATTAATTTTCTCCCCAAAAAACCGAATTTCTAACTAACGATAAGAATTTTAAGTCAAAAAGTTAAATTTGAAATAAAAAAGATTAATTCTCAACAAAATGAAAAGACATATTTTCAAAAAAAATATTTAAATCTTCAAACAAACAGATGAATTTTCAACTAGAATAATGAAACATTCGTCAAAGGGATACAAAGAATTTCAAGTTTCATTAAAGGCTTTGAAATAAACAAAAAATCCTCACAAGAAGGTTAATTTTTAACAAAAAAGACAAATTTTCCTAAAAATAAGGCAAATTTTTTAATGTTTACAAAGACGAACTTTCAACCAAATCTTTAAATTCTCAAACAGTTAAAAATTAACTTGCAACTGAATAAAATTTCAACCAAATATTTCAATTTTCAACAAAACATGAATTTTCAACTAAAATGCTGGATCTTCAACAAAAACAAAATAATTTTTAACACAGCATTTCAATTTTTAAACAAGTAGTTAAATTTTGAACTAAAATTCTGAATCTTCAACCATATAAGTAAATTTTTTACAAAGTAGTTCAACTTTCAACCAAGTTTCAACCAAGAATTTTCAAATAAGTTTAATTTTTAACTAAAAAAGTATAATTTTGAAGAAAAACGGATATTTTTAACAAAATATTGCAATATTATGCCAACAGCTGAATTTTATGTGAAATGATAAATCAGTTTAACTACCGAACAAATAGTGCAATTGGCAACCAAAAAATATAAATTTATAATCAACAAGTTGAATTTCATACTAAAAAAAAAATTATTTTTAACAAAAAATGCTCTTTTTTGAACAAAATATTTAAATTTTCAACTGAAAAAGATCAATCAGCTAAATAGTTTAATTTTCAAAACAAAACATTAAATTTGTGCCAGAAACAATGATTTGTAACCAAAAAAGACGAATTAGCAACAAGAATTTTCAACGAAAAAGTTTAATTTTCAACTAATAAGAAAATTAATTTTCTACCAAAAATCAATTTCTTTTTAACAAAATAGTTAAATTTTAAACTAACAAAAAATCAATTTTCAACAAAAGAGATGAATTTTCTACTGAAATGATGAATATTTAACAAAAAAATTAATTTATAACAATGCGTATCAACTTTCTAATAAATGGTTCAATTGTCAAACAACAAAAATTTAATTTGCGCCAATAATAATTTTCCTCCAAATAAGAAGAATTTTTAACAAAATAAAAGAATTTTCAACCAAAAAGTTCTTTTTTCATCTAGTATGAAAATTAATTTTTCACCAAAAACAAGCCAAATACTTACATTTTCAATTAAAAGAACATGGTCAATGTTCAGAAAGAAAAAAATATTGTTAAACAAATTAGTTAAATTTTCAACTGAAAAAGATCATCTTTCAACCAAATAGTTCAATTTTGAACAAAAACATATAAATTTTCAATTAGAATACTGGATCTTCGACAACAACAAAATAATTTTTAACAAAGTATTTAAGTTTTTAAGAAAGCAGTTAAATTTTAACTAAAATTCTGAATCTTCAACCATAAAAATGAATTCTTTATAAAATAGTTCAATTTTCAACCAAGTAGTTCAATTTTCCGCCAAAAATGATGCATTTTCTATCGGAAAAGAAGAATTTTCCAAGAAGAAGTTTAATTTTTAACTAAAAAGGGATAATTTTTAGGAAGAAAGAATATTTTTAAACAAAATATGTCAATATTAAGCCGAAACCGCTGAATTTCAAGTGGAATGTTCAATCAATTCCACTATCAAACAAGTAAAAAAATTTCCGAACAAACACGATACATTTATAAGCAACAAGTTGAATTTTCAACTCAAAAAAAGTTATTTTTGAACAGAAAAACCTCTTTTTTAAACAACATATTAAAATTTTCAATGTAAAAGGATCAATTTTTAAACAAAGAGATATATTTTCCACGTAAATGATAAATATCAATTGAAAAAGTATTTTTTTAACAAAGAAGTAACTTTTGAAAAAAATAAAGTTTTCTGAAAAAAATATTTACATTTTCAACTTAAAAAAAATTATTATTGTTCAGAAAAAAAAATTGCTAAATAAAATAATTAAATTTTCAACCAAAGAAGATCGATTTCAACCAAAAAGATTAATTTTATACTGAAATGATTAATATTGAACAAAAAGTACATTTATAATAATGCAGTTTAATTTTCTACTAATTGGTTCAATTTTCAAACAAAAAAATTAATTTTGCGCCAATATTAATTTTTTTTAATAAGACGATCTTTTAACAAATTGCAAGAGTTTTCAATCAAAAAGTTTAGTTTTGACCTAATAAGAATGAATTTTTTTACCAAAAATAAACAAAATATTTATAATTTTAATTTAAAAAAAATGATCAATGTTTAAAAAAATTGTTAAACAAAATACTTAAATTTTCAACTAAAAAAGATCAATTTTCAACCAAGGAAATGAATTTTCTACTGAAATTATGAATATTAAACCAAAAAATACATTCATAAGAAGGCGGTTCAACTTTCAACTAACAAGATGAGTTTTCAAACAAAAAAATTAATTTCACGTAAAGAATATTAATTTTCAACCAAATGTTTAATTTGGCAACAAAATTTCAATTTTCAAGTAAAAGTGGAATACTTAAACATTCAGTTAAAAAATTAATTTTTAACGAAAAAAAAAAAATTCTTAACAAAGCAATTAAATTTTCAAACAAGGAGATGAATTTTGAACTGAAGTGATGAAACTTCAGCAACAAAAAGTAATTTTTAACAAAGTAATTATAATTTCAACCAAGTAGGAAAAGTTTCAATACAAAAAATGAATTTAGCGACAAGAAGATTAATTTTCTACCAAGAAAGACGAAGTTTCAACAAAGTAAACAAATTTTTAAACAAATAGTTGATTTTTCAACGAAAAAATTTATTTTCAAGAAAAAATAAAATACCTAAAACTTCAAATAAAAAATTAATTTTCAACGAAAAAAAATTTTCCAAAAAATAGTTAAATTTTGAATCCTAGAGATGAATTTTTAACTAAAATTATGAAACCTCAACAAAAAAAGGTTAATCCTAACAAGGTATTCAAACTTTCGACCAAGTAGTAAAATTTTCAATAAAAACAAATTTTCAACATAATAACTAAATTTTAAACAAAATAATGAAAGTTTTAACCGAAAAGAGTAGTTTTCAACCATTTACATTTTTTCAAACAAGAAAAGAAAAATTTTTTTAACAAAAAAACACATAATTATTTGAAAAAATACTTGAGTTTTAATTATTTAAATAGTTTTTAATTGTTAAAATGTAACTTTTGAATTAAATGCGGCAAAAAAGTGTAGTTTTGTGTGCAAATTATTTAAACAATTTTATTAGGTTTCCCTATGATTACAATTTCTCATGAATTACCTATAATATATTTTTTAATTCACAGTGTTTAAACACTTTTTTCAATAAAAATTGTAATGAATAGTGTCAAAATAAAAAGAATTAATGAAAGTTGTTTAAAAATGAATGGGAGATTGGACGAACATGCTTTATACCAGTCAGGTGTTAAATTTAGAAAAAAAGTTTAAACAGTTAACAAAAATTGAATGGACAATCGTGCTCATGATTGTTTAAAGCTGTCGTTTTTTGCCTCTAAAAAGAAAAGTCGACAACCTCGAATTAATTTAAAAAAATTATTATTAAAAATTATTATAATAATGTTCAGAAGTTGAAGAAGTCTTTTTTAGTTTTAATTAAGTAGATATCTGAAAAAGCTCTTTTTTTCTCTACTAGTTAAATTAGAAAACCTAAAAATATAGGGAATAGTTTATTTGAAACTTTTAACATAAAAAGTTTTTAACTTATATTAATGCTTGAGTGAAAATTCAGGTTACTGGCGAAGCTATTTCAAATTTTTTTAAAGGAATAATGAATGAAACATTTCAGCAGATAAATTTAAAAAAATTATTACATTGAAGAAAGTATACTGTAAGCATGTCGAAGTAAAATACCTAAGTGGTGATTATTTAAATTAAATAAAACATCTATTTACAACTTCTACTACTTTTTAATTACTTTTTTTAGTGTCTGATTGATTTCATTAATGTAATATTAGTATATGCATTTTTTCTTTCATTATTTTAAATTTATTACCTTATAGGTGAATTTTTTAAATAAAAACGATGGTTAAATGAATAGGAATCTGTTATGTAAAATATTTATATAGATTCCAACTTTTATTTTATAATTTGAACCAGTTTAATTTTAAATAGTTTTATAAATCGGAGATGTTTATTAAAATTATTTTTCAACTTTGGTGCTTATATTACTAAAGAGTTTTAGAAATATAAAATCTCTAATGCCAGCGGTTTAGAATATAACATTTTTTTAACTTATAAAAAAAATAACTATTTCCTATTATTTATATATTTATGTGCTTATGTAATATCTTACAAGCATCGCACTTTTTACAACAATAAACCGACTATTTTTGCTGATTATGAATAAATTGCGAAAATATTGTTAAGAAAAAATAAAAATATTTAAATATGGCCTAAATTAATTTACAAGTGGTTATTTATAAGAAGGTTTAATACATTATTTATTTTTTATACAAATTTCGTCGACCAAGTTTAATAATTTTATAGAATATTATTAATATAGAATATTATTATTAATATAGAATATATTTGACAGACCATAAAATTCAATTAGAATAGACGTGGAAATTCTAATTTATAACGAGCTTAGACTAATTGATAGGTACAATGAATAGCACACTATTCTTTCACACAGAAAAAACATGATTCTTAAAATAACATTTTATAGCTACGAGAAGACGTCATGCAGGATTATGTCTCGGAAATATTTTTGGAAATCTTTTAAAGAGTTTTATGCTGCAATCCGCACAAAACTGTAAAATCCACCAAATTAGAAGAGAATTTAATTATTTCAAAATTCTCTGATCAAATAATCATTTAATTTTGATTATTTATTTGATACAGCTTATTGCAAAAATAAAGTTGCAATAGGGAGACTGAAAAATCCGGAAAAATAAAATTCCCGATAATGGAAAATTCTCGAAAACTAAAATTCCCGATATTGGGAAATTCTCAATTAAAATTCCCGAATAATAAAATTCTCGAATAATAAAATTCCCAACAGTTTGTAATATTACCGAATTTTAACATCCCTAAAGAGTAAAATTTTCGAATTATAAAATGCCCAAATTTAGACAAATAAAAAAAAGTTGCTTAACACTATTTATTTATTAAAAATAAAATAATAACATATTTTAATCAAAGAAAAAGGTTTTCCTACTTTTTAAAGTTACAAAAAATCTTACTTGAATTCAAAATAACATTAGTGAAAAAATATATTTCTGAATGAAAAGTTTTGTTTGAAAATGTGCATAGTTTAAAAAAATTACAAAGAATTCTGTAAAGTTTGTTTAGAAAATATTTTTATGTTCGTAGAAAATTAAAAAGGAAATTTCTTTTTTCATGCGAGGTACACGTGTTTTTAAATTTACATTTTAATAAAATTATTATAAAATTAGTGTTATTTTAAATTCAAACAATATTTGGAAAAACTTGAAACAATAACAATCTGAAACAATTTTCTTAGTTTTTTTTTAATTGGGGAATTTTATAGTTGTGATATTTTATTATTCGAGAATTTTCCGATACAGGATTCTTATTTTTCGGCAATTTTATAATTTCGAGAATTTTATCATTCGAGAATTTTCGTTTTAGAGAATTCTACAGTGTCGGAAACTTTATTTTTCGGGATTATTTAGTCGTCCCAAATAATTAAAGTAATGTATAAAATAAAAAAAAGATTGATTAAATAAAAATAATCAATATAATCCCAAAATTAACGCTAGTTGTATATTTAAATAAAATTATTTAAAAATTCAGTAAGAAAAGTATCAAGCAATTAAATTTTTAAAAATAAGAAAATGTTCAATCCGCCAAAGATTTTTTTAAAGTAGTGTGATAATGAATCAATTACAGGTCGCGCAATAGGATATGTAAGTATAATCGATCAAAATTATAAAAAAATATTTTAAATATATATTAAGAACGGATAAAAATATTTATAAATATGGGGAAAATTATTATATTCACGATTTATTAGATTTTGAATTTTTGATTTTAAAACATCTTCTCATTTTACAGTATCTTGAATTAGTATTAAGCATCACCGGACATGTTTTAAAATTATTACGCAAAAATAGTGATAATTATTCACTTATAAAATTATTTCTTATTTATAAAATTTTCTCAAATATAATTTAAATAATATAAGCGCGCATTGTTAATGGTTTAAATAATTTATTTTAAATTTATCCTAAGATATTAACGAAGCGTGAATCGAAAAAATTTGAACTGTTTTTTTAAATCGTGATCTTTAAAATATTGAACTCTATCAATTATTAAAAAATGGGATCAATATTATTTAATAATTTTTTAAATCAATTTTGTAGTTTGGGGCAGGCGCGGGACGAGATATTTTTCGTACTTTTTATTTGTAATTTCTAAACCAAGTATTCCAAAGCTTTTAAATTTGACTAAATTGTGCTTTAATATAATTAATTTACACAGATAATTTAAAAGCAAAATTTATTATTTAACGAAAAAGTAGAAAATGACTTATACTTAGTGGTCAAATTTCAGGCCATCACTCTTAAAGTAATCTATGAAATAAACTAATAATTATTCAATAAAAATATTAAATATAATCCAAAAATAAACAATAATTGTATTTTCAAATAAAATTATTTTCAAATTCTCTTTGTTGGACAGAATTTTTAAAATATAAATCAAAATTTTGAATAACGTATATAGAAAATAGGCTGTTTAACATCAACGGCGAGGATTAGTTGTAAAATTATAAAACGTAAAAAAAAGTATGAGGCAAAATAAAGAAACAAAAGGAAGAAACAAAAATTAAATAAGTTCCTTACCTTTAAAAATAAAAAAGGAATAATTTATAAAAATCACGAAAATCCTAAAAAAATCACTCCATGGAGGTTTTCTCGGATGTACAATATCCATGATAGTGCGGAGGACGTCCAAATGCTAACTGACTTCTGCATTTCATTCAAGAAGGCGTCGGTGGACGTCGGGACGCCTCGCGCACGCGCTCCTGACTTTTCTTATTTCTTAACCGAATATCCTCAAGCTCTTCGTGTTACACGCAACCCCATTTTTTTTATTTTTTTTTTATAGCGATTGGAGCGAATCAGGCGATATTAATAAGTCGATTTATAAAACGAATCCATTTCCGGAATAAAAACGCCAGGTGTGTATTTTCCGATTGCGAATCAATCTATATATCTATGGCAAACGTTTCACAGGAATGAATTTGACACTTTACATTAATTTTAGTTTTGAAAGAAATTGATCAAATGTTTAGTATTTCTTAGTGTTTAAAAAAAAGTTTGATCACTTTAATTTTTCAATGATTTCATAAAGGTTTCTTTAATGCATAAACAGTAAAAACAGATTAAAGATTTTTGAACTTAAAAATCAATTTTTGAATTTTAAATTTTTAGAGAAAAGTAGGCGCTGAACGGCTTCAGGGTGCTTTTTTGTAGCCGCTTAAAACTTCTATTTAGGTCTGAACTGAATTTAAGTACAAAATATTTTTTAATTAAAAAAAAAACTTAACAGATTGCTTTTTTATTCTCTTTAAAATTTTTTTTATTATTATCTTTTCCTATAAATAATGCTAAAAATTGGCTTTTGGTGCACTTGTTTAGTTTCCCTAACTAAATATTTTTGCGACTACTTTTTTCAAATTCAAACATTCTCTGTACGGTTATTCATAGTATTTAAAAAGTTGAACATTTTATCCTGATGACTTTTTTCATCAAACAAAAAATTACCAGAGTTATAGCGCTGACAAAATTCCAAAAAACAAAAAAAATGAACATTTTAAGCCGAATAACGCACGATATGAGAAATTTCATGATTAGAAAAATGTTTCTTTTTGAAAGCCCTACAAGATTGTCCTGACAAATTTCTTAATTTTCTTGAAAAATAAAAAATTCTAATTTTGACAGCATAACAATGAAAAATCCAAAAATTACATTTTTCGGACAAACTATGCAAAATGCGGTAAAAAATGAATTTACAAAAATTGTGAATTGGAAAAAGATTTACAAATTTTTGTTATGAATCACTTTTCGATAGAATGCGCAGTTTTAGCTTTAATGATGAAAAACATCATTAACCGTAAAAAAAAATTTCCCGTTGTGTGGGCACATTCTGATCACAACTTTTGTCTTTTACTTTCTTTTCTTTCTTGAGTGTGGGTTTTCAAAAAATTTAATTAAAAAAAATGTTTTAATGCTATTTTTCACGATTAAAAACAAAAACAGAACTATCAAATATTATTCATGAAAAATAAATCATTTTTACATTTTCATGAGAGAAGGTATTAGGTATGTGTCAAATTTGACCCCTCCCCAGTTTTTGTCAAAAAGGTCCACGTTTTGAGACCCCCTGAATCCAGAAAAAAGGTTGCTACGAATGTGTCTATCTTTATGTCTGCCTGTCTGTCCTTATGTTTGTCTGTCTGTGAGCCAGATAACTTTTGAAAAAATTATTTTATCAGATTGTCCTTTGGCACACTCTTTTAGTGTCATAAGCTAAGTACCAAGTTCGTTAGTCAGCCATTTTGGATAAAAATTCTAAAAGTGAGCGCATTTTGAAAATGTTTGGACCCACATTTTTTATGATTTAAAAATTCTCTGTACACTTTGTCACAGTAGTTGAAAAGAAAAATGCTAATTTTCGAAAGCCCTAAAATACTATCATAAAAACTTTTTAAATTTTTTCGAAAAATTGAAAATTTTAATTTTGATTGCACAAAAAATCATCAAAAATCAAGAATTTCATTTTGCTGTCAAAATGTGCTAGATAGGGAAAAAATGATAAGAAGAACATTGTGCAATTAAAAAATATCTGTTATTAATCATTTTTTTATAGGACGCAGAGTTTACTTTTATAAAAAACATTAAATATAAAAAAAATTAAATTTTTCTACACACGGCACAAGCTATTAAAAAATAAATAAATTACAATTTTTAACCTAAAGTAGAGCAAAAATTTTTTTAATAATTGATTTCATTTACATTCTCATCAGAGAAGATATTAGATTTGTTTAAAATTTGCCCAAACCCCCCGTTTTTGTCAAATATCCACGTTTTGAAACCCCCTGAATCCGCAAAACAGTTTTTTACTAATGTCTCTGTCTGTAGGTCCGTCTGTATGTCTGTCTGACTGTGAGCACGATAACTTTTGAAAAAATCGTTCTATTAGATTGGCCTTTGGTACACTATTTTAGTGTCCTAAACTTAAGGTAAAGTTCATTAGCCAGTCATTTGTGATAAAAAGTCAAAAAGCAAGCGCATTTTGAATATTTTGACACCACTTTTTCCAAAATTCAAAATTTTTCTGTACGGATATTTATAGTAATCAAACAGCTGAACAATTTATCGCTGATGATTTTTTTCATAAAATCAAAAATAACCAGAATTAGCATTTACAAAATTCCAAAAACACACGAAAATGATCATTTTGAGCCAAATAAAGGACGATATAAAAAAAGTTGAGAAAAGAAAAAGTTTAATTTTTAAATGCCCTTCACAGTATTTTAAGGTTTCTTAAATTTTGAAGTTCTTAAGTAATTTATTCTTTTTATTAATTATTATAATTAGTTTTTTAAAAAACGAATTTAAAAGACTTATTTTTTGGGATTCCTTTTTCAGTTGTCGTATGAAAAAAAGTTTTCTTTTTATTTCATATTTTTCAGCTGAACATTTTCAAAAACATTTTTAAAAAAGCTGGTAAAAGGGGTTAATCTTAAGGAAACATTTTTTTCGGAATGGGAAATGAGAGAGTAAGGGAAAGCGAGGAGAGTGCTGGGAAGGGTGGGGAGGCTAGGACACTTCGCCTCCCATCTCTTCCCCTCTCATCACATACGCTACCCTACCTGCCCTCCCGGCCCCTAAATTCTACCCCCTCACTCCCCCTTCTTGAAAAAAGTACGAAGAATGGACGGACACCCGACCGAAGCCATAAGGTTTTCAGCCCGTGGCTACGTAACCCAAAAAATGGTTTGGTTCAAAATTCAACTACTTCCTGAAAAAATATTGAATTATTTATCAATTTGAAATAATCCAAATTGATATTTTTGATTAGGGTTTAAATAATAAAATTTTATTCATTTAAATTATTATTTCTTGATTTATTTTTTTGATTTTAATAATAGAAAGGATTATTTCTTAATATTGTCATGAGAAAGTAGGGGAATGTAGAGAAAATAGTGGATAGGGATTAGGCAAGCGGAGGGTGTGGGGTAGGATAAGCATGGGAAGGTGGAGAAGTATGGCAGGGTGTGTGGGGAAAGGGAAGAACAAATGGGAAGGGAAGTAGGGATGTGAAGGAGGGGCAAGAAATAGAGAGATAGGGAGGTATAAAGTGAGGAAGCATAAAAGTGGAGGGGAAGGATGAGGACGGTTTGGTGAAGTTAGGCAGGAAGCGGTGAAGGGAGGTTAATTAGGGATGTGCGCCGCGCACGCTGTGGGGAGGGGAAGAAAAAATAAGTTGGGCGATGAGGGCTAGTATAGAAGGACAGAATTGGGTGAGTGAGTAGGAAGAGGGTGGGGGCGTGGAGATGGGATGGAGATGGGATGGAGATGAAAGGAAAGGTATGGCATGGGATGGGATGGGATGGGATGGGATGGGATGGGATAACTGCAAATTCGTCGCCACCGTTATTCGATGAGTAGCTATCAACTTCACCAGACGCGTCTTGTAAGAAACCTTGTCGTACAGTATAACTAGTGCGTGAATTATACTGACGCTGGTCAGCCATTCTGTAAAAAAGTAATTATTTGTATTGTTTATTTTTGTTATTGTAGAATTTGTCCTTTGCTATTCTGTATTATTTCATAATTTAATCAGAATCACATTTCTGAACGAAAACATGATCTTACATTCATAGCTTTACAATTAATGTTTATAGTGTATAAAATATTAATAAGTAATTATTGATGTAAATTTTACTTACCTATACACAAAATGGAACTCCTATACTAAGATAATCACTTTTATTAAATCTTTTCCAGGCACAGATTTACTGCTCGTTATAGGCAGACATATTTAACCTAGAAGGGTTAGGGGGGGGGGGGGGGGGGGGGGGGGGGGGGTGAAGACCTTGAATTAATTGTTTTTGGTTAAGTTTTTAAAAAAATTTCAAACGTTGGCTCTTAAAACGGGAGAAATAAGGTAATTATGTACGAATTTAATTAAAAATAATTAACTTTCATCCAGAAACACTTGTATTTTCTTATTGAGTTCCAATAATAATCTAGTTCCCATTTTAGCGAAAAAAAAGAGAAAAAGGGGAGAACAAATAAGTTTCTTATAAGCAGGTGTTTATTTCCATTTAAAAATCAATTTATATTCAGTCTTTGTAAAAAAACTTAAAATGTTTGTATTTATTACAATTAAAATGGGTTATTTTTAAGGTTTTATTTTTTTTATCTAGTTAAAATCGTAACATTTTTGGTCGCCTTTTCATGCATCCTTCGTAATTTTTTCTTGACGATTAGACATGATAGGATGTAATAGGATATGATAAGATAGGGTTGGTCAATATAGGATAGGATAGGGGTGGTCAAGATAGGATAGGATATGGTAGGGTAGGATAGGATAGGATATGATAGGATATGATAGGGAAGGATAGGACAGGCTATGACAGGGCAGGGTGGAATAGGACATGATATTATAGCGTAAGACAGAATGGGATAGAATACGTTAGATTTGAATAGGATATGGTAGGATAGGATAGTATATGATAGGAAAATATAGTGGTCCACATTTAGTCGTTGAATTCTTGTTTTGTTTAACAGGATTTTGCATCAATATATGGTAGGTTAGGATAGGATGTTATACGATAGTATATGACAGGATACGATAGAATCGAATAAGATAGGAAAGGATTGAATAGTGTCGGATATGATCAGATAAGGTCGAATATAATCGAATAAAATCAGATAGGATTGGATAGGATCAGATAGGATCACAAATGATCGTATCAGTGTTGGGTAGCAACTCGTTAAAATTAACGAAGTTACTTAAAAAGTTAAGTTACTTGTAATTGTTTCAGTAACTTCGTTACTTTTCGAAAAAGTAACTATAACGTAACTTAGTTACTATTTTGCCGATAATTGAAAACTTTTTTTTAATTACTTTTTCCTTACTTTATATGTTTCTGTATATATTTCTTTTGATTGCTTTTATACAGAGGATGAAAAATTTAAAAATTACGCGCGTCGAGGAAACAAAAGATGATCGATTTCGCGCTTGCGCGCTGGTTTTCATCTGCTTTGTGAAGAACACTTTCATTTTGCACATGTTGATTCAAGCGAATCCGAAACTTCGAAGCTGAGTTGTTTCTGATTGGAACACATTGCGTATTTTCCATTTTATAGTTTTAAAAAATCATTTGATTTCAATCTTTCCTGACTGAAAAATTAATTGAGAGGGAGATATGAAAAGTAACTTTTAATGTAACTTAAGTTTAATTTGACTAGTAACTGTAACTGTGACGAGTTATTTTTTTGAAATAGTAAATGTAACGGTAACGAGTAACTTTTTTGTGCAAAGTAACGTAACTGTAAGTCGATTGGATATGATAGGATAGAATTGGATTGACTGAAACAGGATAGGACAGGATAGGATTAGATAGGATGCCATAGGATATAAGATGGTAGAATATGATAGGATAGATTAGGATAGGTTAAGAATAGGATATAATTTTATAGGGGAGGATAGGATAGGATAACATAGGGTAGGGTAGGGTAGTCTATTATTAGAAAATATATGATAGGATATTATAGAATTAGATAAGATAGGACAAGATTAGATAAAGTTGGATATTATCAGGTAGGATCGAATATAACCGAATAAGATGAGATAGGATTGGATAGGATCAGGTAAGATAGAATGTTATCGGATTTTGTTATCGGATTTTGTTATCAAATATCGAAAGGTTTCCAAATGAAATTATATGTATCCCAAAAAAATTATTTTAAAAAAGCTCTCACAAAATGTATAGAAATGACTTTTGTAATTTATGAAACTAGAAGAACTTTCATAGAAATCGTATGAAATAAATACTTTTGAAGTTTCGTTGAAATATTTTTGGGTTGAAAATGAGTGTGCACACCGCACAGTTTTTTTAAATGATGCGGCGGCTCTCTTTTTTAATCGCGATGTCACCCTGCATCGTATAATGTGGAAACGACAGATTTATATGTTTTTCATAATGCTGAGGCGCGGCTTTTAGTTGGCGTGTCTCCAGACTCACTTGTATCTCACTAAAATAAATATTATCCCTGAATCGGATGACTTGAACCTTCCATAGGGCGAATCTTGCTATTAAGTGGCAGATAGGCTACACCGGAACTTCCGGAAACTAACACCGAAATATACATTTTCATTCAATTAATATTGAGCTCTTTTTAGAACATAAGAAATACTTAAAACATTAATATTGATTCTGCAACATCCAAGAAGGAATCAAATCTCGTAATCTGCTGGACCGCTCGGTTATCTCAACTGGTAATCCTGTCTTATCCACTTAATTCAGTGTAATCCGACGTAATTAAATAATCAAATTCTAGTTTTAATCCCGTGTAATCCAATTGTAATCTGCCGTAATGTTACGTAATTGACCGTAATCCGCCATAATCTACTTGTAATCCGTCGTAACTCAATTATAATCCAGAGTTATCCAGTTTTAATACAGAGACATTCCGTTCTAACGCAAATAATACAATTGTAATCCGGATAATCGAAGCCGAAGCCGGGCAAAACTAGGCCTTGGCCTGGTGATCAAGCCTGGATTAATCTAGAATGAAACGCTAAATCTGGCCTGGGCCTAGTTCGATTGCCGACCTTGGCCCAGGCTTTACCCTAGTTCAATATCGATTCCTAGCCATTTTATTATAGGACTGCGTTTATTACGGTCTTCTCTTTAAAATTCGAAACTGAGTATGAATATCTTTTAATTTAAATAAAGGATATTACATAATTAATGAATCGTTTAACAATTTAGCATTAAGAAGGGTTTAGCGTAAGTAAATAAATAACTTTGGTTCATTTATAAAATGTCAATGTTCCAATAATTCAACATTTAAAGGCATAATGAAATGAATAAAAGATAAATTATTGGATTTTCAATCCAATAGGATTATTTTCAACGAAACAGTAAAATTTTTCACAAAAAATATGAATTAAGCAGAATAGTTTAATTTTTAATTTACAAAGATTAATTTTTAATGAAGAAGAGAAAAATTTTATTTAAAAGAAGAATGTTAAAAAAAGTACTTATATTATCGCGCTAACATGTCAAATAATTTAGATCAAACTTTTAAGCCAGAAAAGAAGAATGTTAAGAAAGAATTTTAATTTCCAATCAAGCAAGATGAATTCTCAAACAAATAATTAAAATCAAAACTGAAAAAGGTCAATTTTCAAAGAAAAATGGATTCGTTAAATTTTTAGTTTGAAAATCTAATTTCTAATGCAAAAAAGGGAATGTTCAACCGTTTAAATGTAACTCAAAAAGGTGAATTTGCCATAAGTTACCTTAATCCTCAACCAAAATAATGAATGTTTCCACAAGCAAGTTTAATTTTTTACCTAAGCATACGAATTTTGAAGCAATCACTTGCATTTTCTACCAAATAGTTTAATTTTCAACTTATCAAGAATAAATTTTCAACTAAAAATGGAACAGTCATATTCCCAGATAAAAAAATTGATTTTTAATAAAAATGAAGGAATTTTTAAATAAATAGCTAAATTTTCAATTAAAAAGTTAACTCTCAACAATAATTCGATTTTCAAACAAATATTTTTATTTTTAACTGAATTGTTGAATTTTTAAGCCATACGGACGATTTAAAAAAAAAAAAAGAAGTTTAATTTTGAAGATTAATCTTTTAGCAGATAAGAAAGATTTTTAAATATTATTTATTGTTAAATTGACGGTTATATAGCACTGATTTTATATTTCCTATTTTAAAAAAGAAGAGAGTGAGTGTTTTGGACCATTCATGATCTCATTAAAGTCAAAAGATGCTTTAATCTTTCCATCACAGCGCTTCCTAATCTAGTCGCCACTAACACTTCTGTATGCACTAATAGGTCCATGAGATTACTCTTTTTTAAAAGGTCATAAAAGGCCCAAAAAAAATTTATAAAATAATTTTTAACATAGATGAGAAAAAATAAAACTTTTCTGCGTTTTGCACTTTTTTCATATGAGAAACCGTTTGCAATTTACAGTGTTATGAACAAATGTGTTTTGAACAAAATTGTCATATTTGCACAGCAATACTTTTAATCTATAATTCAGAAGAATTTAAAACTTGTACACTCTCTATATCAACGATAGATCTCTTAAAAGGAAAAAGAAATCTTCAGATCGAATAAAAAATTGTCTCCTCAAACTGTTGTTAAAAACTTGTTATTTTTCAGAGGAAACCGTTTAGTACCTTCATTTATTAATTCACAATCATACAGATCAACCGGTATCATAATGTTGCTTCAAATTGTTGCGAAAGCGTTATCTAGCATTATTAACATAATTTGTTGTTCATAATTTCTTTTGATAAATTGTTTATAACAATTGATATAAATAGTGACCCTCAATTACCAGAATTAACTTTAATTTTTTTATTAATCCTTGACACAGGATTAAACTTTTCACTCTCTAGATATTTTCTCGTACGACGAGACATTATTTATTTATGGCCTTATAAACAATGTATTTTTTATAAACATACACTCATCTAGATGCCAAAAATTTTAAGTTATTAGAGATTACCTTTTTTATATCCTTAATTTTACCATAAAAATGTAATTATCTTGGGTAGCATTTTCGATATTTGACAGCTATTGTTTATAACTATTGTTATTAACAAAAAAGCTCAATCAAGAAAATCTATTTTTTCTTAATATATCGAAAGTACTACTATATGATCAAACTGAGGATATAAAAAAGGTAATCCCTCAGAACTTGAAAATTGTTGCTTTTAAGGAAGGTTATGTTTATAAAAAATACATTGTATATAAGGCCATAAATAAATAATAGCTGGTCGTACGAAAAAATATCATGACAGTGAAAAGTTTTATTCTATGCCATGGATTAATAAAAAAATTAAGAAAAAATCGGTTTTGTTAATTGAGCGTTTTTGTTAATAACAATAGTTATAAATTATAAGAGTCAGATATAAAAAATGCTACCCAAGATAATTACATTCTTTATGGTAAAATTAAGGTACATTGCAAACGGTTTGTCGAACAAAAAAAGTTGTTAAATAATGAAATTTTTTTAGAAAATTATTTAAACAAAAATTGACCCATATTTCGAAAATCTACCCAAGATATTTGTAATCAGGGGCTACTTTTGACATATTAAAGAAGAGTAATCTCGAGGACCTATTAGTGCATACAGAAGTGTTAGTGGCGACCGGATTGTATTTAGTGGGCATGTGAGACTCATTGCTATAGGCTAGTTCTTTTTGCTTCTTTAACAATAATTTTAATCTGTCGTTAACTTTGTCTAATTTTTGACTTATTAAGCAAATTTGGTTCCTTAGACTCTTAGAGATCTATACCAAAAAGTTTGAATAAAAAAATTTTAAACGAACTTGCGTAAGTTTATTTCATAAATAATTTTCAGATTATCGGAAAGGCAGATATGAAAAACGACGTAACCTCAAAATAATGCATATGCATAAAATTTTTATTTAGTACAATAATTTTTTTTGTTATTATCCCTCAAAAAAGAGTCCGGTGACTTCCGTTATGATATTTTATAGCATCTCCGAATTCAGTTTTTAAAAATTTTCATTTTTGTGGAAAAAAGCCGGGGAAACTGTAAGTATCACATGCCCTTAATTCTCACAAACAAGAAATAACAATATTGCATCTGAAAATGAAGCCAATTCAGAAGTTGATATGGCGACGTTATCTCGAATGCAATTGTGGCAATACTTAAATAGAAAAGTCTTCTGCTTTATATAAATTTTTAGAAAAATTTTGGAATACCAGTATTTTTTATCAGCTCATTTTTTCCAGTTAGGCGTAACATTTTTTTAGAATACAGCTAGAAAATATGTTTAAACATAGTCTCTTGTCTATTTTCAATTGGTATGTAAAAAAAATTTTTGGCAGTTTGTGTTTAGTTTTTGCTATGTTGCCTTCTGTGCTTCAGTCGAACACTCGAATGTGTGAAATACTAATCAGCAAGATTCAAGTCCAGCGTGGTAAATTCAAATTCATAATAAAATCACGTGAAAGAATAGGGAGGGTTGAAAAAATCAAAAATTGTAATTTGTAGGCTCTTTTATATAAAAATGTGTTAACTACGCGTTATCGAAAATATAAAATTGTACAGTCTAAAATAGACACTTTTGTAAGCAAGCACAAAGTTGCATAGTGGATATAGGATAATAAACCGAATAATCCAACGTAATCTGCCATCAATTTTAGGAACTTCGCCACTATCTATCTAGCCGGGCTCGAGATCGAGCCATTAAAAATATAAGCTAGAGCCAGGGTAGGGGCCCCGGCCTGACCCAAGCCTACAACAGAGAAGATACCTGGCGATTTCTGCACGGATAACCAGATGTAATTTACTTCTAATCGCTAGTAGACTACTTGTAATCCAAAGTATTCCGCTGCTATCCATTGGAATAGGATAGGATAGGATATGACTGGTCAAGATAGGATATGATAGGGTAGGGTTGGATAGAATTGGATAGGATATGATAGGGCAGGATAGGGAAGGATATGACAGGCTATGGCAGGGTAGGGTGGAATAGGATATGATATTACCGCGTAGGACAGGATGAGATAGAATAGGTTAGATTCGAATAGGATATGATAGGATAGGATAGTATGTGATAAGAAAATATATGGGAGTTTATGGTAGGATATTATAGTATAGAATATGAGAGGATACGATAGAATCGAATAATATGAGAAAGGATTGAATAGTGTCAGACATGATCAGATAGGATCGAATACAATCGAATAATATCAGATAGGAATGGATAGGATCACATATAATCGTATAAGGTCAGATATGATGGGGTAGGATCAGATAGTATCGAAGAACATATGATAGGGTAGAATTGGATTAAATAAAACATAATAGGAAAGGATAGGACAGCATAGGATTAGATAGGATGGAATAGGATAGGATAGATAGAATAGGTGAGGATAGGATATGATTTTATAGGTTAGGATAGGATAAGAAAAGATAGGGTACTGTACGGTAGGATACTATAGAAAAGAGTATGCCAGAATATTATGAAATCGTATAAGATAGGAAAAGATTGGATAGAGTCGGATATGATCAAATAGAATCGAATATAATCGAATAGGATCAGATAGGATTGGATTGGATCAGATAGGATCGCATATGATCGTAAAAGGTCAGATGTGATCGGAATGGATCGGATAGGACAGAATATCATTCTACAGGATTCGATAGTGTCGGATAGCATAGGATAGGATAGAATTGAATTGGACAAAACAGGATAGGACAGGATAGGATTAGATGGGATGCGATAGTATATGAGATGGCAGGATATGATAGGATATATTAGGATAGGTTAGGATAGGATTTTATGGGGGAGGATAGGATATGAAAATATAGGGTAGGATGGGGTGGTATATTGTAAGAAAATATATGATAGGATATTATAGAATTAAATAAGATAGGACAATATTGATCCAGAGTAATTCATTTGTAATCCGGCGTAATCTACTTGTAAATCAGCCCAATTCGCTGTAATCCACTTATAATCAAGGTTAATCTATTGCTTATCTGGAGAAATAACGTTCTACTACGGAGTAATCTACTTGTAATCCAGATAATTCGGGGTAATTTAGGTTGCAAATTCACCTATTTGGTGGAAAATTCTTATTTCTTGTTACAAAATTAATCTTATTTTTTGGAAACTCATGAATTCGTTTCAAGATTCAACTAATTCCTAACAAATTAATCCACTTTCTAGAAAATTCAATAATTTCGGGAAAAAGTCATCTTTTGGTTTGAAAATTCGACTGTTTTGTAAAAAATTCTTTTTTTTAATTGGAAATTTAACTATTTTTGTAGAAAATTCTTTTCTTCAATTGAAAATTAATGCTTTTAACTAAAATTCTAAGTTGATACATAATTTGTTTAGTACAAAGTGAATCTTGACAGTAAGAAATTAATCTTTGGTTGAGAATAAAAATATTTGGGCGAAGAATGTAACTATTTTGTTGGCCATTTTTTTTTGGGTAAAAAATTAATGTTCTTGCTAGAAATACCATCTTTTTGGTAAAAAATTCAATTTTTTCAATTGACAATTCCTTTTTCTAGCCTAAACTTTACTATTCCATTTTTTGTTAGAAACTTATCTTTTTTGGTTGAAAATGCAACTGTTTCTCTGAAAATTTATCTTTTCAGTTATAAATTCAACTACTTGCTTGAAAACTCATGCATTTTTTTGAGAAATTATTTTTACGTTAGAAAATAAATCTTCTGCGTTGAACATTAATATTTTTGGTTAAAAATTGAAATATTTTGGGTAAAAATATAACTATTTTGTTTAAACCTGTATTTGTTTAAAATTGTTCAATAGTTTTATATTACAAATAAAACAGTTGTTGGTAAATGTTTGAGTTACAGACTCTGTTACCTGATTGGGAGTTAAACCACTTGTTTTTGGTTTAAAAATTAATTTTTTTCACTGAAAATTTAACTATTTCATTTTCGACTAAAAATTGATCAACCTGATAAAAAATTCAACTAATTTGATTAAAAATAATCTTTTTTTTTAAATCCATCTGTTTAGTAGAAAATTAATTTTCTTGCTTAAAAATTCATCCTTTTGGTTGAGAATCAGACTATTTGATTGAAAACTCGTTTTTTGTTGTTGAAAACAATCAATTTTTTTAATTTAAAATTTAACTATTTCATTTTTGGTTAGAGGCTTACCTTTTTTTTTAAATTCAACTGCTAGATTGAAGTTTCAAATCCGTATATTTTTTATTCATTTCTTTTGCAGAAAATTAATTTTTTTTTGCTGAAAATTTAATTATTCGGCGAAATTCGAATCTACTTTGCAAAAAATTTTATAATTTTGTAGGTCATTTTTTCGGCTGCAAATTTAATTATTTGGAAAAAATTGAATCGATTGAAAAATCAACCATATTATTGAAAATCGGTTCTTTTGGGTTAAAAATTCAGTTAATTGTTAAAAAATTCAACTATTTATTGAAAATTAATTTTTTTTTTGAAAATTCATCTCTTCAGTTGAAAATGTAACAACTTTGTTGCCAAATCGTTCAGTTTTTATAGAAAATTTAATTCTTAACAGAATATTTAACTGTTTCAGTTGAAGATTCATAAATTTATTTAAAAATTAACTATTAGGTTAAAAAATTTTTTATTTGTTTGAAAATTCGTCTTTTAAAATTAATTTATTTTTTCAATGAAAATATTACTCTTACAGTTAAAAGTTCATAGTTTTAGTTGACATTTCACTAACTGGTTTGTTAAAAATTATTTTTTTTTTAAATTGAAAATTCATTTTTTAGCTGAAAGTATAACTATTCCAGTTCAGGATTAATTTTTTTAGTAGGCTGAATTAAAATTTTCAAATGAAAATTTAACTATTCCTTTACAAATATAAATTTTGGATAGAAAACTAAACTGTTTTTGGGTTAAAATTAAAATATTTTTGGATCAAATATCAACTATTACAGTTTTCATGGATAATTCATATTTTTATTTTCAACATTGAAGAATTTGGTTGTCATTTTTTCAAATAAAAAATCTTGTTTATTTGTAAGTTTCTCTTCTTTTTTCATTAAAATTCAAACTGATTCGGTGGAAGATTCAAATATTTAGTTGAAAATTTTTATTTTTTACTTGAACAGTCTGATTAAAAATTCATCTATTTTATTGAAGATTCATCTTTTTGGTAGAAAAATGTTCTTTTTTGTCAAAAATTAATCTTTTCAGTTTATAATGAAATATTTTTACTGGAAATGTTAAAAATTTATTCCCCTATTACTCACCTATTTTTGTTTAAAAAAAACGAAAATCACAAGAATATTTTGAAAACTGAAATTACACATTTTTTAGGCCTTGTTGCATGAAGCAGAAGCACTTTTATAATGAAATTATTTTGTATACTTTAAAACTGGTGATATTTTAGTGTCTCAAGAAAAGGCAAATGTAGTTTGCCGAAAATCTGCGAACAGTCAGCGGTAATAATTTACGACATGCATCCGTTGAATTTCACTAATTTTTATTATTCCACTTAACGAAACATACAATCGAGAGCCAAATGTACAAGGAAGCACTACTTCCGGTAGTATAAGTTTCGACACACTTGGAGCTCCTTTACACACTCAACACCAATTATTGCCCATTTTCAAACCTATTTTAGTGTAAATGAAAATATAAGTTTGGCCTGAATTAAATAAGGTGTTGAGGAGGCTGATACACAGTGAATCGCAGTACATACTGGATAATGTAAGTTTTTTGATAATAGAAATGATATTAATCAACTCTAATATTTTTATTAAATAATCCTATTGAACTTACTTGTTGTGAAAATTATAATTTTAGATAATAATAATAATTAATATTAATAATAATTATTAGATAACAATAATTATTAGAGTGGATAATTATTATTAATCGTATTAAAAACTCACATTATCCATTGTGTACCAATTTTTCATAATATTGAAACAAATTGTTCTATTTTGTATTAAACAAAATTGATTTGAATTTACCTAACACTATGTTTAGTATAAAAAACCCCGTTTTAACCTTATTCAAACACATAATATTTGAGTTAGACAGAAAATTTGTTGGATTTAAATAAACTTTGTGTGAATCAAGTCAAACTTTTTTAAACTGAACAACATTTTTTAAAAGTGTTTCCATTAATTACGTAAAGCTTTTGGGTATCAAGGGGGCCCACAAAATTTTAAGAATCCTTAAATAGGGGGGGGGGGGCTCCGAATAGTTTTGCACGTTAGTTTCCTTATTCTAGTTTTTTTTATTATTAAAGAAAAAAAAATTTCAAACAACTTTTTTATTTGAATCAAACAGAATTTATTTCAATTCAACAAAGCTATTTTTTAAAATAAACCAACATTTATTCAACCCTGCCACAGAAATAATGTTTGAGTTTAACAAAAAATTTGTTTGTTCTTAAGAAATTTTGCATGAATCAAATTTTTTTTAATTGAATAAAAATTCTTAAATGCAAATATAAGTTTTGCTTGCTATAACCGAAGTATAGGGGAGAATAGTACACATTGGATAGGTGCTCATACTGGATAATGCAAATTTTTGATAATAGGAATGATATTAATCTACTTTAATATTTTTTTAACAAAAAGCCAACTTACTACTTATAAAAATTGTTAGAGTCCACGAATATTATTCCTTTTATGAAAAACACAGAAAAAACAGAAGCTAAACCTTACATCGATTTCCGACGAAAGATTCTCTGCAACAAAAATTAAGTTCACAGGATTAACTTTACACAAATATGAGTTAAACTTTCTTTTGTTTTTTCATGGCAAACACATGTTTTTTGAAAGTCGCGAAGTTGGCTAAACAAAACTTTATCGATGTGAAATCAAATCTAAATGAATACTTGTTTAAACTTATTTCAAACAAATAATGTTTGAGTTTAATGAAGAATTTGTTTGATTTAAAGAATTTTTGTATGAACAAAATAAAATTTATTTAAATGTAGCAAATTTTCATTAATGCAAATATAATTTTTGCTTAAATCAACAAGATGTAGTAGAAACTGGTATATAGTGGATAGGAGTACATAGTGGATAATTCAAATTTGCTTATAATAGAAATGTTATAGATCTACTCTAACACATGTTTACGAAAAGTATAAGGAGTTTACTTGTTGTAAAAATTATTAGAGTGGATAATTATTATTTCATTAACAAAAAATTCTGATGAATCATTAGGTCAAATAAGGCCTTCAGTCTCCTCTCCTATTTAAATAATTTTTTTAATTGATCAAAACAAATTCATTTGAATTGAAAGATACTATTTTTTTAATTTGTTTGATTCAAAGAAATTTTGTGTGAATAAAAAAAATTGGTTTAAATCAAACGTGTAGGGGAGACTGGTACCGGATAATACACATTTTCTTATACAAAAAAAAATTAATCTACTTTAATATTTTGTTTACAAAAACCATGAGCAACTTGCTTCTTTTAAAAAAGATTAGAGTAGATAATTATTATTTCTCTACTGAAAAATTCACATCATCCAATGTGTACTGGTATCTAGTTTGTACTAGTCTCCCCTATTTAATCATATTTTTTAATTGAAATCAAATAAAATTGATTTAAATTGAACAAATAATATGTTTAAAAAAATGATTTGACCCCGCAAAAAAATAATGTTTAGGTCAACAAAACTTTTGTTTTGGAAGAAATGTTATTCATTTAAATAATAAAATGTTTATTTTAATAAGAAAAGCCTTATTAACAATCAAGAAACAATTGTTTCAACCAGCAAAGAAATAAGGCTTAAATTAAGAAAAAGTTTGATTTTAAGAAATTTTTTCTGAATAATATAAAATTTGTTTGAATGGAACAAAATTATTTTCAATATAGATATTCGTTTCGCTTGAATTAAACAAAGTGCATGAACGAGTGTCCATTATTTATACAAAAATTTTATTTGAGTGAAATAAAATTTATTAAAATTGAACAAGTACTTTGTTTTAATTAAAATTTTGTAGACCATGCATCCAGGAAACAATAATGAGTTTAATAAATAATTTGTTTGGTTGAAAGAAAAATTTTGTGTGAATGAAATAAAATTTATACAAATCGAACAAAATTTCTTAAATGCGATTATAACTTTTGCGTAAAATTAACAAACTGCATGGGAAACTGGTACATGTTGGATAGGAGTACACACTGAATAATGCAAAATTTTTCACAATAGGAACAAGATTAATCTACCTTATTATTTTTTACAAGAAGTTCAAGCCACCCACTTCTTGTAAAAATGTTGAAAGGGAACAATTATTATTATTTTTATGGTGAATTTGCGTTATGATAAATATTATGATAAATGATAAAACATTTATTTAATTTGAGCAAAAACCAAGTTTAAAATTAACAAAAAATGGGTTTAACTCTGTAAACAAATAAATTGAATTGAACATAATTAGTTTCAATGTAAATATTAGTTTTGTTTAAATTAAACAAATAAAAATATTTAGTTACATAAAAAAGCCATATTCACAATCATGAAACATTTATTTCATCCTACAAAGAATTTGAATTAACAAAGGCTAATTAACTAAAGACTAATTAACAAAGGCTTGAATTAACAAAGAGTTTGTTTGATTTAAAGAAATTCTTTGTGAATAAAATAAGATTTGTTTAAAAAGAACAAACTTATTTTCAATATAGATATTCGTTTTGCTTAAATTAAACAAAGTGCAATTTACGAATATTCCTTATTAAAACAAAAATTGTATTGGATTTAAACAAAATCTATTTAAATTGAACATGTACTATGTAGAAAAAAATTGTGTTGACTTTGCATCAAGAAAACAATATTTAAGTTTAACAAAGAGTTGTTATGGCCGAAAAAAATTTGGTATGAATGAAATAAAATTTGTACAAACCGAACAAAATTTCTTAAATGCAATTAAAACTTTTGCGTAAAATTAAGAAAATCTAGGGAAAACTGATACATGATGGATAGGAGTACACCCTGGATAATGCAATTTTTCTCATTATAGTAACAAGATCAATTTACCTTATTATTTTTTAAATAAAAATCATAAGCATCTTACTTCTTTTAAAAATGATTAGAGGATCTAATTATTATTTCTTTAATGAAAAGTTCACATTATATAGTGTATACTGCTATCCAGTGTGTACGCGTCTCCCCTATTGAAACAAATTTTTTCACTTAAATAGAACCAAATTTATTTTAATTAAACAAAGAAATTATTTCATTCAAACAAATTTTGTGTAAATGAAATATTTTTTTTTTAAAGGAACAAAATTTAAAAAAAAATCAGTTTTACTTACAATGAAGAAAGTATAGGGGTTTCTGGTACATATTAGAAAGAAGTACAGACTGACTGATGTAGATTTTCTTATAATAGAAATTCTATTAATGTACTCTAATATTGTTTACACATTATCCAGTGTATACTGGTATCCAGTATGTACGAGCCTCCTCTATTTAAACAAAATTTTTAATTTAAATTAAACGAAATTTTGTTTAAATTGAACAAACACTATATTAGAAGTAAAAAAAAAGCTCAAAAATATATTTTCTTCAATTTTTAACAGATAGTCGATCATTATTGTTCGAAAAGTTTGTCGAAAAACTTATTTAGCTGCAACTTTCTCCTTTATTAATCAAATTTCTTATGATTCCTAATTAATGAATTGAATCGTAATGTTTTCTATATTTTGAGAGAAAAATATATTCTGATAAACTTATCGAGGGACACGGATCTAAGAGAATTTGAATTCAGATCTGAGAAGTTCCTTCAGGATAAAAATAGATAGGGAATGACATGGGGGAAGCATCCTACAGTAATAATTTAGTGTCACCCAAATAAAACAGACTCATCCACATTTATCACACGAATGCGTCGATCAATTTCATCGTAAAGATGAAAACTATATTTGAACCATTCATTAGATTCGAAGTCCAACAATTAAAGATTTATTTCTTCACTAGTCTCTAAATTTGAATCATTCAGAAATGGGTCATTGAAATAAATGAGTACAAATTTGTTTCGAATTCGAATATGCAATTAAACAAATAAGTAAATTTGTTTAAATATGGGTAAATCGTAAATACTAGATACCAGTAAACATTTATATTGTGAATTTTTCGTTATAGAAATCATAATTATTCACTCATATCATTTTAACAAGTAAGTTCCTTTGACTTTTTGTAAAAAAAAATTATAATAGATTAACATTATTTTTCATGAGAAAATTTGAATTATTGAGAATGTACTCCTTTATCCAATATGTATATCACCCCGATAATTTTTTAATTTTATGCAAAAGATATATTCGATTTTAAGAAATTTTATTCGCTCAGGGTTTTTATTTAAAAAAATATTAGAGTAGATAAATATCAATCTTTGCATGAGAACATTTGCATTATCCAGTATGTACTCCTGTATCCAATATGTACCAGTTTCCCCTGAAATTTGTTAATTTCAGGCAAAAGTTATAATTGCATTTAAGAAATTTTGTTCAATTTGTACAAGTTTTATTTGATTCATTCCAAATTTTTCTTTTAACCCAACCAATTATTTGTTAAACTCAAATATTGTTTCCTGGATGCATGGTCAACAAAATTTTGTTTAAACATAGTACTTCTTCAATTTAAATCAATTTTGTTTCACTCAAATAAAATGTTTTTTTAAATAAGTGATACTCGAACATGCACTTCGTTTAATTCAAGCGAAAGGGATACCTATATTGAAAATAATTTTGTTCCATTTAAACAAATTTTATTTTATTCACAACGAATATCTTGAAATCAAACAAAATCTTTGTTAATTTAAGCCTTATTTCTTTATAGGACGAAACGATTGCTTCTTAATTGTGAATAAGGCTTTTCTTATAATGATAAACATTTTATTATTTAAATGAATAAAATTTCTTCAAAAAGGGTAGACTTGTACATACTGGATACTAATACACACTGGACAATGTAAAATTTGTATGAAAAGAAGAATGATTGACAACTTCAATCATTTTGCAAGAAGTAGGTGGTTTTAGCCTTCTTGAAAAAAAAATAATATGGTCGATTAATGTAGTTCTTATTATGAGAGAATTACTCCTATCCAATATGCGCTAGACTCTCCTAAACTTTGTTCAATTTGAGTAAAACTAATATTTGCATTTGACCAATTTGGCTCGATTCAAACAAATTTTTATTTCATTTACACAGAATTTATTTATTTTTTTAAATTGGTTAACTTAAACATTATTTCTTATAGATGTTCGGTTGCTTTTCCCTTAAGTTACTAGAGAAAGCGAAAGAAGAATCCTTTTTCAGTAATATACGCATTATTTTGCCAAATTTTACGTAATCAAATATTTCAAGGAATCTGTATTATCATAAGAGAATAACAGAAATTCTTAACGTCTTTTCAGACTAGATGGAACTGTGCATTAAAAAAATGAATCAAATTTAAGCAAACATTGAATAAATTTTAAAAAATTAATTAAATTTTAAAAAATAATCTCCTTCACTCCGCTAAGAACCGAACTACAGGACTTCTAAATACCGCTCTAATTCTTTTCCCCTATGCTACTACAGAATTCGAAATAAGAATTTTTTTCAGAAATACACGCATTATTTAGCCAGGTGTTACGTAATCAAATTTTTCAAGGAATCTGTATTATCTTATACAGCCCCCTTGAGGTGATAGGAAAGAAAGACAAAAGGGGTTGCAGTGCAGGAGAGGCAAGTGCAGGGGAGGCAACCCACTTGCTGTATTTTACCAGCGGGGGGGGGTGAAG
>NC_046662.1:10261287-10279892 GCF_010883055.1 Belonocnema kinseyi | reverse complement strand
GTATTAATATTTATATAATTTATATTTTATACTTAAAATAACGTAAACTCAAAATATACGCATTTAAAGAGGCGCGCGAAGTATTCATATCATGAGAATCGCCAGCATCGAAATCTGGAAATATTAAAATCCCTATCTCTTTATTTTATTTCAAAACAGATAGAGATATAAATAGAACCGCCGAAGTATTCCGACCGGCAATCGTGCACCTTCGAGTTTTCAAATTCAGAAGAGGAGAAATGGGTTGCGCGCGCAACCCAGTCATTTGCATCGTCTCCAACTATATTCACACGGACATAGACCTGTGATAGTATTGAACTACGTCTCGTTTCAGATTTGGGATCACTGTAACGCAGGGCCTTTTTATAGGGGAGCAACGCAGCAGGGGAAATAATGCTGCCTCTGTCACTCTCGCCAGAGTATCTTTTCCTCTTCTTCTGCTGGCAGCGTGGGAGGAAAGATGGAGAGGCTAGGCGCGTGGGGATATTGGAGCGACAAAGACAGCAACAGTCCCAAACTCTTGCCTTCCTATAATAAGTTATATTTTCTATCGGCAAAACAAGTGTCTGAGAGAGGAAATCAATGTATTGGGTTAAGATAACTTTAGTTTATAATATTACATTGATTTGCTCATAATTTTTATCGCTTAGGCGCGTATAACATATCATAAGAGAATAACACAAATTTTTAACGTATTTTCAGACTAGATAGAGTTATGCATTACAAAAAATTAATTAAATTTCAACAAACAATAAATAAATTAAAAAAAATTAATTCAATTTAAAAAAATAATGTTCTTCACTCAGCTGGAAATCGAACCACAGGACTTCCAAATACCGGTCTAATGCTCTCTCTTAAGCTATTAGAGAGATCGAAAGAAGAATTCTTTTTTAGAAATACACGCATTATTTAGCCAGGTGTTACGTAATCAAATTTTTCAAGGAATCTGTATTATCATAAGAGAATAACAGACATTCTTAATGTCTTTTCAGACTAGAAGGAGTTATGCTTAAAAAAAATAATTAAATTTAAACAAACATCAAATAAATTTAAAACAAAATTAATTAAATTTTAAAACATGATGTCCTTCACTCCGCTGGAAATCGAACCACAGGCCTTCTGAATGCCGGTCGGAAGCTTTTCCCTTAAGCTGCTAGATACTTAGAAAGAAGAATCGCTTTTCAGCTTTACATGCATTATTTTTCCAGGTGTTAAGTATTCAAATTTTTCAAGGAATCTGTATTATCATCAGAGAACAACAGAAATTCTTAATGTCTTTTCAGACTACATGGAGCTATGAATAAATTTTGTTTTTAAATCCATTTTGTTCTGAAAAAGATCTTAGCCTTTGCTCTGCTGGGAATTGAACTACAAAACTTCAGATTGCCGGTCGGGTGCTTTTCCCTCAAGCTACTAGAGAGTTCGAAAGAGGAATTCTTTTTCAGAAATACACGAATTAATTTGCGAGGTGTTACGTATTTAAATTTTCCAAGGAATCGGTGTTCTCATCAGGAAATAACGAAAATTCTTAACGTCTTTTTAGACTAGATGATTTTTTTAATTAAATTTTTTCTGAAAAAAGGTTTGAAACTTCGCTCCACTGGAAATCGAACCAAAGAACTTTTTATTGCCGGTCGGATGCTTTTCCCTTAATCTATTATAGAGTTCGAAAGAAGAATCATTTTTCAGCAATACATGCATTACTTTTCCAGGTATTACGTATTCAAATTCTTCAAGGAATCTGCATTATCATCAGAGAATGACAGAAATTCTTAACGTCTTTTCAGACTAGATGGAACTATGATCTGTATTATCATCAAAGAATAAAATAAAAATATTTTAACCTTCACTCCGCTGGGAATCGAACCAAAGATCTTCTGATTGCCGGTCGGATGCTTTTCCCTTAATCTATTATAGAGTTCGAAAGAAGAATCATTTTTCAGCAATACATGCATTACTTTTCCAGGTATTACGTATTCAAATTCTTCAAGGAATCTGCATTATCATCAGAGAATGACAGAAATTCTTAACGTCTTTTCAGACTAGATGGAACTATGAAATCATTTTGTTTTTAAATCCATTTTTTTTCTTAAAAAGATCTTAGCTTTTGCTCTGCTGGGAATTGAACTACAAAAATTCAGATTGCCGGTCGGGTAATTTTCCCTTAAGCTGCTAGAGTTTTCGAATGAGGAATTTTTTTCCAGAAATACACACATTATTTCCCAGGTGTTACGTAATCGATTTGTCCAAGGAATCTGTATTATCATCAAAGAATAAAATAAAAATATTTTAACCTTCACTCCGCTGGGAATCGAACCAGAGATCTTCTGATTGCCGGTCGGATGCTTTTCCCTTAATCTATTATAGAGTTCAAAAGAAGAAGAATTTTTCAGCAATACATGCATTATTTTGCCAGGTGTTACGTATTAAAATTTTTCAAGGAATCTGCATTATCATCAGAGAATAACAGGAATTCTTAACGTCTTTATCCAGTTTATTCACTTTTACAAGAAGTAAGTTAGACACAAGTTTCCGATTTAAAGTAATTATATTTGACTTACTCGAAACTTCATTCAAGTTAACCATTTTTTCGTTAAACTAAGACATATTTTCTGTTTGATGTGGAATAAAACAAATCTTTTTTTATTTTAAACGCAGTTTTTGCTCAGTTTCAATCAATTTTATTCGATTCAAAAAAAAAAAAAAAATTACTTGAATTGGAGAGACTTGTACGTACTGGGTTATTTGATTAGGTTATTTGATTTTAGGTTATTTGATTGACTAGGTTATTTGATTTTTCCTCCATTTAAAAAGAATTGAGGTACTTATACTTCTTGAAAAAAAATTAGAATAGATTAATATTTTTTACGTTATCTGAAAATTAGCATGATCGATTATTTACTCCTGTTCAGTATGTACCAGTCCCCCCGGCACTTTGTAGAAAAGGAAGTGGAATTTCGTCTCTATTAATTTCTTGCTCGTGCCATCCAGTTAATTCTGACAGACTTCAAAATAACATCTGGAAATGATACTATGTGCAAGAAAGGGAGGGGAGTACTCACTTTGAAATGTATTTGAAGTCTACAATATTGCACTAAGTCTGTGAGATGAAGATTTCTCCTGGATCATACAGAGATAGATTTAGAAGAGACAACTCAGTGCTGAAGGTAACCAAAACAAAGTGATGGCTTCAGCCAGCCCTAATTGCTTTTGAATGCTATGAAACCCCCAGAGAAAAATTAGAATTCTATTAATAACTTGAAAGTAAGAGCAGAAAAAAATGATTATTTCAGGGCTTATTTCTGAAAGGCTTCTAGATTTTAAAAAAGTGAAGTAATTTTTATTAAAAGAGACATTAGAGTAACGTTTAAAAAGTAAATTTGAACTTTCCAAAATGGAACAAAATGGAACGGTGAAAGAAACTCACTGGCATTTTTTCAAATTTTTGCGAAATAACTTTTTGCCCGAGAACTTCATTTTCGAAATTCCCTGATTTTTCCTTGACTAACTTTTCATTTTCCTTAATCATTATTATTCAAATAGCAGCATTTTGAACTCGTAATACTTTTGAAATATCATTGTTTATAAACGGGATAAAACAGTATTTCAGATTAAAATTTATTCATTTACATCAAACCAAAAATTGCTTTTCTACTATAAATAATTGCTTAGTGGGACGATGGTCGTGGGGGCTAAAGCGTAGGCTTTGGACCCACTCCTTCGGCTTGCGGGTTCGATTCCCGCCTCGCACTCTGGAAGAGTCTCGGTGGCCCATGCGGTGAACACTTAGCCTAGCAAGGGAGTTGTTCATCTCCGGAGAGTCGTGGGACCGGTACCTCTAGAGAAAAAGGTTTTCTCTAAGTACTTAAGGCTGTTGCTCTTGGTGGTTCGGAACCCACCTTAAACTGTAGGTCCCCCTTCCACCACCAAGTAAGTGTGTGGAGGGTGTGTAAAGGAATAGAGAAGGTGTAAGAAAAAATGTAAACTCTTAGGGGACACATTAGAAGCTTCCACCAATAATAAATAATTGCTTCTTAACAAAATCAGAGTGGCCGTTTTCATCAAAGAAAAAAATTCCCGATCATTTCCCGGGTTTCGCCAGTTCTAAAACATTTTTCACGGTCAATGAAATTAAAAAAATCGAACATTCAATCTAAAAATTGTTCCGTTCAAAGTAATAAAAACTGATTTACAAATGAAAGCAATTGAGATGAAACAATTTTGTATTCAAATGCTCAATAATTTACATGCATAAAATAGAAGCTACTAATATTTTTCAACTAAACAATTTTAAATTAAATGCAGTTGAACTGCCAAATTACAAATTTTAAACTTTTATAAATTATATAGCTTAAAGATTCAGATTCAGTTCCAAAAGTATAAATCCACGTTATCATTTTCAATGCTCTAAATTGAAGAATTAATTAATTGATTTAAAAATGTTCAAAATTATACCATTTTAAGCAGTTTTAAATGTTAATTCCAGCTTAGAATTAGTTAAAAATTGAAAATTCCCCGTTTAAATCCGAAATTTTAATTTTTTTCGAAAAATTGCCCCTGTTCAAACAGAGAATTTTTATTCTTTTTAAAAATTCTTCATTTCAAATCATTTTATGAATTAGAATTGTTTGCAAAATTCCCTGTTCGAATTAATAATTAAAATTTTTTCGAAAACACGTTGTTTCAACAAAAAATAAGAATTTTGTTTGAAAAATTCAATATTCCATTCAGAATTATTATTCTCCTGAATTAATTCTAATTCTAGTTCCGAATTGGTTGAAATTGGAAAATTCCCTGCTTCAGCTTAGAATTTGAATTCTTTTGAAAGATTGCCTGTCCCAGTTCATACTTTTTTGTTCCTTTTTGAAAATTTTCAGTACCAGCTCGGAATTTGTTAAAATTTGAAAATTCCTGATTCCAAGTCAGAATTATTATTATTCTGGATAAATTCCAGTTTCAACTATAAATTTGTGAAAAAATTTAAAAATCTCTGTTTACATTAAAAGTTGAATCATTTTTATTTCAAATAGTTTAAGAATTATTAAAATTCTTTGAAATTTTATTTAAAAATCTTAAAACATCTAAATTTTGGTCAACCTGTCAGAATTCCTAAAAGGCTTCTAAATTTTTTGTTCGAAATATGCCAAAATCTATATTTTGTTTATATTAGGTTGTGCGCAATTTGCACAGAAATCTGAATACGAATAGTCGGATTTTGTAGGTGCATGTAGACACTTCGTTTAAATTATTCGAAATCATTTCAAATTTTTAAGCAATTTTTAATTTTTTCAAATCTTCTAAATATCTCTTCAACTTACTCGAAATTTGTATAAGAATAATAGGTATTTAATTGTTATTTATACCAATTAACATTCAACAATTTGACTTAAAAATTTAATTTGTTTAAATAGAAAAAATAAAATTGTAAGATTCAAATTTTAGTTTTTTTGTTTAGTTTTGAATATTTAATTAATAATTACTGATTTTTAATGAACAGTCAGTTATTTTTACAATATTTGAAATATAATAACAGCCTTTGATTATGAATATATTATTTGGAATTCACGTTAAAATTGAAAATAGTTTATAAAGTTTCAATAGGGCGTTTACATTTGTTTAACTAATAAGACTTTCCAAGTAAAAAAATATAATTTTTAGCGTTCAAATCTGCACATTCTAAAATGGTGAACTGATAACGAACCGTCTTGTACAAAAAATTATTCCCTTTTTAAATCTTTAAGTGCAATTCAATTTGAAAATCATTAATTAATTTATATTCACAGTTGATCTATTGAAAATGTTTTTTCTAAAAATTTTCGATTTTAAACGCTTCTAATTTCTAAATGTTTGAGTCTTCAAAACTGCATTTTAAAATTATTTAAATTAAATTGTACGTTAAGAAATTAAACATCTAAAACGGAAACTTTTTTTCTACAAATTTGTAAAATGTTTGGTCAAAAAATAAATTCACGGTCATTTCCAGCGGCTACCTTAAAAATAACTGAATTTCTAACGAAATAATGAAACTTTTTAAATAATAGATAAATTTTCAGCCTAACAATATAAATTTCCAATCAAAAAGTATCATACTTTAAATTTTAGTTTAAACAAGATTAAATTTATACAAAAAAAAAAAAGAATTTGAAAATAATATGGGTTTTCAGAAAAAAATTAATTTTCCATGAAACTGATGCATTTTTACTCCACAAAAATAAAACTTCAAACAAAGAAATTTTTTACCAAAAAGAAGAATTTTCAACTGATAAACATCATATAAAAAATATATATAAGTTACATTTTCAGTTATGAAGTTATTTTAACAAAAAAAAAAGGATTTTTCACTAAAAAACACAAATTTTCAACAGTATACTTGATATTTTACCAAAGCAGTTGAATTTTTAATTAAAAAAGATTAATTTTCAACAAAATGGTTGAACTTTCAACCAAAGAGAAGAAAATTTTAACTAAAAATATAAATTTTACCAAAAAAAATGTTTAACAAAGTGATTCAACTAAACCTTTAAAAAAATAGTTGAATTAAGACGAATTTTGTAATATATCAAAGATAAATTAATAACAAAATGGTTGAATTTTGGTAAAATTTCTTTTGAAACGGATGAGATAAAAAATAACGTTAAAAAAAAGTTATATTTTCATCCAAATAAAAATTGTAAACAGTAAGTTAATTTTCTACTAAATAGTCGCATTTTTAACCTAAAATTATGACTTTTTAATAACATTGTTAAATTTTCAATCAAAAAGCTCCATTTTTGTCTAAGAAACATGAAAATTCTAATGAATGCGGTGAATTTTTAAATCGAAAAGGCAAACTTAAAAAAAAATTGAATTTTCACCAACAAAGATTTCAATGGACTATTCAGCACAAAAATGCGAATTTTGTACAAAAAGTAATCTTTCTAGGAAATAGTTGAAATTTCAACAGTTTTATTTTTATCAACAAAAATAAACAATATTTTTACAAAAAAAGATGAACTTTTAAATCAATGATACAAATTTTCTAAAAAACAAACAGTTTATATCCAAAATAGATTTCAATTTACTTACCGGCATCAAAATATGAATTTTAAACAGAAGGTTAATGTTCTAAGAAAGGAGTTGAATTTTCAATCCAATCAGACGAATTTTTACAAAACAGTTATTTCGCAACTAAAAAGGATGTTTTTTAAAGAAAATCGTTAAATGAACTAAATAATAAAACTTATAACTAAAAAAATCGAATTTGCAAAAATTAAGTACATTCCTGAAAATAATACCAAGAATCTAACGACCAAGGTTTAATAACCACCATAAAATCTTCCTATTGCAATATAAAAAGAAACTTTTTCCCTTTTATCCCCCAGAAAAGAAAAGAACAAAATTCGTTTTCTCTTTGCACAAAAATAAAAAAGAGGAAAGAAAAATGAGAAGGTTCAAATCCTCTTTCTTATTTTTTTGTCTTTCTTTCGTCTTCATTTTTTGTAATATATTCAAATTACAATAAAAAAACATTTGTAAAAAATATTCACCAACGTTTTGGCACTCATACAGTACCCTTATCAATGCAACAAAATAAAATAAAATTGTTAGCCGGCAGGAACAGCAATACCATTTTGGAAAAATGAAACTTTAAATTTTAAGCGCCACCCTAATGTTTATTTTTTCTCAAATTTATCTACATTTTTCAGCTTTTCCAAAAAAATCTATTTCCACATGAAGGCTAAAAATAGTTTTAAAACTTGTTTAAGGGCAAGACGTGTTTTGTTGAAAGGGACTTGGATGTTTACTATTCTCAAAGTGGGTGGAGAAGCATCTGATGCTGTCGTGTCAACGTTAGACTCAGGACGCCCACTTCCTACAAGAGAGTCTATTAGCCTCTTCTAAGAGGGAATTTTAGTTGGAACGAGAAATTACGAAATTAATTTGCAAATTATGTTATAATAAAGACTAACAAACCAAAAAATAAGCTAATTTTAATTGGTCACTAGGGCGGTCCAAATTTATTGGGGAGTCTGCTACACATTAGAAAGAAGTGCATACTGAATGTCAATTTTCTCATCTTACGAATGATATTAATCTATTCCAATAATTTTTTACGAAAAGTAGAAGAAGCTCAATTCTTCCATAAATTATTAAAATGGATAATTATTATTTCTTTTATAAAGACTTTACATTATCCAGCGTGTATTGGTATACAGTATGTACGAATTTTTCCTTGTCTGGCGATTTTTCTTTAGTAGAGGTCAACGGTTAAAAAAAATGCCTATCTTTATCAGTGTTTTAGAGGCATTTTAACGTAATAATCTCTTGAAAATAAATTTGAATTTTGAACCTACAAATTTCTTGTTGCAGTGCCCCAAAGGTGTCCCAAAATTTTTTTTATATTTGTTGTAAAATTGACACTCATGAGTGCTATTTCTCCTTTTTCTTGACATGCGTGGTTATAATTAGACAATTGAAATATTTAAAAAAAATTTTAAGCGGTTTACAATTGTTCAAACAATCTTTATTTGTTTAAATAATGGTTTATCTATATGTGCTCATAAAAAGGTTGAGTTTTCAGTGATTAATGGAAAATTTCGTTATTTTGAATAGCAATAATTTTGGTTTCAAAAATTTTTTAATTTATGACTAACTGGTTGAATTTTTAAAGAAACAAAAGTTAAATTTTAACCAAAAGCAGTCAAAAAATTAAATCTTTGACCAAAAATGGATATTTTTGATTAAAATAATTGAATGTTTAACAAAAGATTAATTATTAGCTGAAAATATTCATTGATATTTTAAACAATCAAATATTTTAACTTGAAATAAAAAACAGTCAAATTGTATGTGAAAATCAGCATGCTTTGCGGGTACATTCTCATCGCGCTGCGCGCGCGGCTCGCCAGTTTTGAGCGCGCCTGAGGCGCTGCACTGTTGGCTTTCGCACTTCGCGCTCGATAATATATTAATCTCATGCTACGCGCTCGATATTTGTTGACAAAAATTTTAAAACTAAAGGTGAAAGCATCGACAACAGTAATTTGGTAATTGTGAATTCTCTTTTGTTAAAACTCCTTCGGCTTTAACGAACACATTACATCACGTATCTACTGTTTCGCACTCGAGTTTAACCCTGAAATTGTATATCATTCCCATAAATGTATATTATTATAATGCATAACTTGCACTGATATTAAAGCAGACGTAGTTTCATTGTCCTGTTTGAAAAAATGAGCATTCTTTAAAAAAAATGGATTATTAAACATTTTATTGCAACTTTTGTCGTTTTTTTATCAACTGAATTTTCTCAATTCCAATGTTATTTTTATGATTTAAACTTGACACGTACAAAAAGTTGTTATGATAATCTTAGTACACTTCAAAATCAAAATTTTTCTTTTGATGACTTTTTTTAATGTCGTGCGTTATTTGGCTTAAAATGTTCATTTTTGAGTGTTTTTTGGAATTTTCTAAATGCTATAACTTTCGTAATTTTTGGTTTTATGAAAAAATTAATAAGGAAAAATTGTTCAACAGACAGACAAATTCGTTAAAAACTTGTTTTTCGGCGGTGGCGGGGGGGGGGGGGGGGGGGGGGGGGGGGTGAAATTTTACACCATACAGAGAATTTTTCAATTTAAAAAAAGTGGTCCCATAAATATTCAAAATGTGCCAATCTAATAAATTAATTTTTTCAAAGTGGACATTTTTTTTTAATGAAAATTTAACGGTTCCATTTTTGGTGCAAATTTTATACTTTTCAGATGAACGTTCATCTTTTTAATTGAAAATGTACATTTTGTTATTTTTGAATTTAACTACTTTGTTTAAACGCATGCATTTTTCAGAAAAATCGGTTTATTTTTTTTATTGAAAATTCGACTATTAAAAAAATTGTATTTTGTTTAAATTCGACATTTTAATTGAAAATTCATCCTTTTTATTGAAAATGTAACTCGTTGGTTGAAAATTATTCTTTTTTGTTGATGAAAATTGATTTTCTACGGTAAATTTAACTGTTAAATTTTCGTTGAAAACTTGATACTTTTCAGTTGAACGCTTATCTTTTTAGTTGAAAATGAACATTTTGTTATTTTTGAATTTAACTACTTTATTCAAATACATGCATTTTGCAGAAAATTCGTCTAATTTTTAAAAATGAAAATTCGACAATTTGTTTCAAAATGTTTGATTCTGTTTACAATTCAACAATTTTATCTAAAAAGTCATCCTTTAATATTGAAAATTTAACTCGTTTGTTGAAAATTCTTTTTTTTTACTGAAAACATAACTGTTCCATTTTTGGCGGCTTTATACTTTTTAGTTGAAAGTTTAGCTTTTTAGTTGAAAATTTCCATATTTTTATTCAAAAATTCGACTACTTGGTTGAAAACTGATGCATTTTATGGAAAATTCGTCTTTTCTGGTATAGAATTAATCTTTTTTTATAATACAACAATTTGCTTTGAAATTTAGTTATTTTGTTTAAAATTCAACAATTTATATGAAAAACCCATCCTTTATGTTGAAAACGTAACTCGTTTGTTGAAATTTTTTTTTTTAATTAATGTTTTTACTGAAAATATAACTGTTACATTTTTGGCGGAAATTTTAATTTTTTTAGTTAAATTTTCATTTTGTTACTTGAGAATTCGACTTCTTTGTTGAAAAACCGTGCATTTTGTGGGAAATTCGTCTTTTTTGGTAGAGAATTAATCTTTTTTTAAAATAAAATACGATAATTTCCATGGGAATTTAGTTCTTTTGTTTAAAATTTAACAAATTATATACATATGAAAAGCCAGCCTTTATATTGAAAACGTAACTCGTTTGTTGAAAATTCTTCTTTCTTTTTTATTAATTTTTTTACTGAAAACATAACTGTTTCATTTTTTGTGGAAAATTTATACTTTTTAGTTGAATGTTCAAAATAATTTTTTTAAATTGAAAATGTAACTCGCTTGCTGAATTTTATGTTGTTGATGTAAATAGATTTTTTACTAAAAATATAACAGTTCCATTTTTTGTGAAAAATGTATGCTTTTTAGTAGAAAATTCCGTTTTTTGGTGAAAAATGTATATTTTTAGTTGAGAATTTAATTAATCTATTGAAAATTCATGAATTTGGCTAAAAAGTTGTCATTTTCGTAGGAAAATCAATCTATTTTGATAAAAATTCGACAATTTGCTTTAAATTATAATTATTTTGTTTAAAATACGACAATTTATATAAAGTCATACTTTTTGTATTGAGAATGAAGATCGTTTGTTGTAAATTCTTTTATTCTTAATTAAATTTTTTTACTGAACATGTAACTGTTCCATTTTTGGTAGAAAATAAATATTAGTCAGTTCAACATTTAGCTTTGTGGTTGAAAATTTCCATTTTGTTATTTTAAAATTTAACTACTTTGCTGAAAATTCAATAATTTGCTTTAAACTTTCAAAATATATTTTAAAAGTAATCTTTTTTATTAAAAATGTACCTTGCTTGTTGAAAATTATTATTTTTCTATTGATGAAAATAGATTCTTTTACTGAAAATTCAACAGTTCCTTTTTTGGTGGAAAATTGATATTTTTTACCTAAAAGTGCAACCTCTTGGTTAAAAATTTACATTTTATTATTTGAGAATTTAACTACTTTGTTGAAAACTCATGCATTTTAGGGAAAATTAGTCGTTTTGGTAGAAAATTACTCTTTTTTATGAAAATTTACATTAAAATTTAATTATTTTATTTAAAACTCAACAATTTATTTGAAGTAATCCTTTTTTTTTATTGAAAATGGAACTCGTTTGTTCCAAATTTTTTTTTTTAATTAATTTTTTCACTAAAAATGTAACTGTTCCATTTCTGGTAGAAAATTGATATTCGTTACTTATAAATTCAGCTTTTTGTTTAAAAAATTTCATTTTGTTATTTTAGAATTGAACTACTTTGTTCAAAATTCGTGCATTTTTTTCAAAATTCTTATTTTTGGGTATAAAATTAATCTTTTCTGATGAAAATTCAACAGCTTGCTTCAAAATTGAATCATTATGTTTAAAATCAAACAACTGATTTAAAATGTCATCCTTTATTTATTTAAAATGTAACTCGTTTGTTGAAAATTCGTTTTTTCAACTAATTGTTTTACTGAAAATTTAACTCTTTCATTTTTGGTGGATAGTTGATATTTGTTAGTTGAAAATTCAGCTTTTTGGTTAAAAATTTTTATTTTGTTATTTTAGAATTTAACTGCTTTGTTCAAAATTCGTGCATTTTGTTGAAAATTCTTATTTTTTGCTTAACCCTTTGCAAACTCTTTGTCGAGTCTGTTAATTACTTAAACTTTGCTGGTATGCTACAATATTTTAATGGACGATTTTGGTAACAAAAACTATTAAACCTTTTTTTTTAACCTTCAAGAATACCTACATATCTTTTTTAGATTTTTAGAACTTAATATTACTGCAGGATCTCAGTTTTTTGGAACTTGGGTGAATTTCGCCTACTGTGATCTATGATATTCTACTTAAGTGTGACCATCTAGGGTTAAAAAGTGTATTTTTGTTAGAGAATTTATCTTGTTTGATGAAAATTCGACAATTTGCTTCAAAATTTAATTGTGTTGTTTAAACTTCAACAATTTAGTTAAAAGTCATCCTTTTTTATTAAAAATTCTACTAAATCTACTTTTAGCAGCAAAGAAAAATCAAAAGATAAACTTTACATCGATACACAAAAATCAGTTAAACTTCTTTTGTTCTTTCATGAAAAACACATGTTTTTTGAAACACGCGAGTTTGGCTAAACAAATCTTTATCGTTCTAAAAAATTTCCTGCAACAAATTTTATTCTTATTTTTTTCTGTGAGAGTAATCCACCTTAATTTTATGCAATCCAGAGTAATCCTATGCAGTGCGAAGTAATCTTAGGTAATCCAGATCATTTTTAGAAGTTGTTTACCCCTCGGGAAAAGATGAAAAAAGGAAAATCTCTCCACTCGAAGAGGAGAGGAATTTCGAGAATAAACAGTGAGCGGTAAACGGGCTGATGTCCAAGAGAGGGGGAAGAGGGGAGAGAAGAGAGACGAGAGATATTTGAAAAGAGGGTGAGGGTGCGACGATGCGATGGTGGATCACGTTGGATCACATCCGTAAGGTAAGGCACGGAGGCCTGAAGTTCTATTCTCGGTTCACGACGATCCAAATTTAAACGACGCACGACGACGCCACCCGCCGTTTCAGCCCCCTCCCCCTCCCAAACCAAACCCTAAATTCGCAGGAGACATTTTCTTCATCGAGCCGCCTCCACCGCCCCCTCCGCCTCCACCGCCCCCTCCGCCTCCACTGCCTCCACCGTTCGTTCATTAAGCAGGACTCATTGCCCTCATATACATTTATACATAAGATGCCTCTGAAACAAGACGAACAACGGATATGCGAATCGACGAGCTCACTTCCGGGGAGGCGAGCTTGCTACTTGCATCTCGCTTTTAATCGTTTCGCCAACCACGAAACCAGAGGTCGCTGAACTCACGGACCCGCGAATTTCGTTTTAAACTTTTACCTTTTATCATTTTCATTTTTTTTCTGCATTTTTTATTCATTTGGACAAGATAAACTCTGAATAGAAAATCACTCTGGAATATTAAAAATTACTCCAGATTGAGTAGGATCACTGGATTACATAAAATTATGCTGCTGAAGGTGATTACTTTTTAACAAAATTGATGATTTTTGAAAAAATAGTTTCAATTTCAACCAAATAATTAAGTATTTATTTTAAAATATTAATGATCAACTAAGAACATTAATTTTCTACCAAAACAGACGAATTTTCAACAAAATATATATTAATTTTTAATAAATTAGTGATTTAATTTTAAATTATTGTTCAAAATTTAACCATTCCATTTTTGATTTAAAATTGATTATTTTTAGTTAAAATGCATCTAGAAAATTTTGCTTCCAAAATTTATCTTATATTTGGTTTGAAAATTACACTGATTGGATTAAAATGTGAACTAAATTCAACGAAATTAATTTTATTGGTTGAGAATTTAATTCTTTTGTAAAAAATCATTATTTTTTGGTTGAAATTTTTTTTTAACGGAAAATTGAACTATTCCAGTTGTAGATTCATGATTTTAGTAAAATATGTATGATCTCTTTTATTTTAAATTTAACTATTTTTTTTTAATGTTTGTTTTTTACCAAACATTTTTTAAAAATTGAAAACAGATCTTTTTTATTAAAAAATTAACTATATGGTTGAAAATGCATTCATTTGTTGAAAATTTTTCTTCTTCGAAAGTGAATTAACCTTCTGGTTTGAAATTTAATGTTTTTCGTTAAAAATTGAATTGTTTAATGAAAAAATATACTTTATAGTAAATTTTTACAGTTTTAAGAAAATTCCATGTTATGTAATTTTCATTTTTTTATTCTGCTGTTTTTATTTAGTTGGACTGGATTACACAGGCCGACAAAATTTGTCAAAGTCAAAAGCCAGAAAGCAGACCAAACATTTCCGAAGGATTTTGATGCGCTGAATCCGAATCCGAACTCAAAATTGCTCCTGTACGACAGGTTTTCAAGATATCCTAACCTAAAAGTTCAAAAAACTCGTTTTTTAGCTGTTTTTGAGGTTATGTAACTGTACAAGAAAAATGTCTACCACAAAGCTAATAAGGAATTTAAAAGCACTAATCTTTCCGTTTCAAACCTAATTGGATTTATTAGGATATCTTTATTTTTCACCAAAATATTGTAATTTGAAATTTTGTATTTTAGTGTTTTAATCCATTAACGCTGAGGTGTTAAGATTTATACAACGCATTCTCTACTGCTGACGGTACGATATTTTTTCTTCAAAATATTATCTCAGGGGTTTTCGAGGGTGCCCTTTCTATATCCGGTGTCAGTTTTTTGTTTTAACCCCTATACCCCTATAGTCGTTTGGAACCAAACTTTGCAACATTGATAAAATAATAAAAAATATGAAACCCATGTCTTTTCATTTCTACGGAAGCCGTTTCCTAGGGGTAGAAACCACCCCTAAGAAGCCACAAGCATGCTAACCCACCTGACTCTGGGAGCAGCGAATTTAGTCGTTTACAATTCGTGAAATAATTGAATTCCACACTGTAAGTGGGCTAACCTTGAAATAAAATTTTTCAATTTAGCCTATTAACCCATTAACGCCGAGATAATATGCCAGTGTCCCTTGAAAATGTTATCTGAGGGGTTTTCGGGGGTTCCTTTTCGATTGGCTCAGTTATTTGTTATAACTCCTAGAAGAGCGAATATGGAAAACAGTAAGGCCTTTAAAAAAACAAATTTTGCTATTATGATTAATTTAATATTGTAAATTTATTTAGGATTTTCCAGCTTACTAAGGCAAGACTTTACATTGTCCAGTCAATCATGGCAAGCCTTTGGATTTCCCAGCCAATAAAGGCAAGACTTTTTATCGTCCAGCCAGGCAAGTCAAGACTTACGATTGCCCAGACAGTTAAGGCAAGATTTGGGATTGTCCAGCTAAGCAAGGAAGTACTTAATATTTTTCAGTCAATTGAGGCAAGACTTTAGATTGCCCAGTCAATCAAAGAAAGACTTTAGATTGCCCAGCCAATCAAGGAAAGACTTTGAATTGCCCAGCCAATAAAGGCAAGACTTTGTATCGTCCAGCCAGTCAAGGCAAGACTTTGAATTGTCCAGTCAGTCAAGGCAAGACTTACGATTGCCCATTTAGTTAAGGCAAGACTTGGGATTGTCCAGCTACGCAAGAAAGTACTTAATATTTTCCAGCCAATTAAGGCAAGACTTTATATTGCCCAGCCAATAAAGGCAAGACTTTGTATCGCCCAGCCAGTCAAGGCAAGACTTTGAATCGTCCAAACAGTCAAGGCAAGACTTACGATTGCCCAGCCAGTTAAGGCAAGACTTATGATTGTATGCCCAATGAAGGTGAAACTAATTGCTTGTTTTCTTATGGAAACGTTCGCGCTTCATGTCAAACGATCGTTGAAGAGACTTTCGTTTATGACTAGTAGGCTCATTATCATTTGTTTGCAAAGAGCAGCAATAGTCGGCCGACATTCTTACATTGCATCGACCTTGATAATTTTGCTTTTTTTGGTGAAAGTCTTGATGAAATCGTTCGCCCATTTCTTCACTGAATGCTCCATTTTCTGGGAAATAATTCAAATGAGATTTGAGAAAATGTAATTCCATACTCATCAAACAACCTAATCTTTTAAAATTCTTTAACATACTAGATACAATAGTTCTAAACTTTGAATCTCGCGTGTTCCCTAAAAATTTCTGTACAACATCTTTGAAACTCAACCATGCATCCCTTTCAATAGATATCATGGTTTTGATAAAGTTATCATCTTTGATAAGTTTTCTTATATCAGGCCCAACAAAAATACCTTCCTTAACTTTGGCATCACTTAAATGCGGAAATGTAGATCTGATATAATTAAAACATTCTCCTTCGGTGTTTAGGGCTTTCACAAATTGCTTCATTAACCCTATTTTTATATGGAGTGGTGGCAATAATAATTTCTTTCTGTCAGCAAGACTTTCATAAACAACATTATACTGACCAGCTGTCCACTCTAATCTAAAATTTATCATTTTGAAGTCACCACAAATAAGCCAATTATGGACATTGTATTTTATTTTTATCAGGAATAATTGGAAAGTATCATAAGATTTTTTCAATGTAGTTGAGTGATATACTGAAATTGCAGCGTACTTATTTCCATTATGTGATAGTCCTGCTTTCAGACTTTCTGTAGACGAATCTATGAAAAGATGTCTATCCTCTGGCATATATGAGTTTATTTTATATAAATGAATGAGTCCTTCGATATCATTACAATACACAATCCCACTGTGCAGTGAATAGTACTTGATAAACTTTTCTTCTCTATTTCTATAAACAGTTACTCTAGTTGCCAGGTAACAATAGTTTCCTCTTTTTGAGTCTTGAAGCGCAAAGCTCAGCTTTATCTTTTGGAAGATTAAGGTCACGTATAAAATCGTTTAATCCGTCTTGTTAAAAAAATTTAGGACTTTCATCATCTGATTATTCCCAAGAAGAATCTTCAGTTGCATTAGGATCGTCAGTATCAATTGATTCGTGAGTTGATCGGTCACTTTTGTTTTCAGAGTGATTTCTAATACCAATCTTGGCTGATGTAACACTTTTTACATCAGGGTAAACGATCTTCTCCAAATACTTTTTAGAAAAACCTTCTGTTTTGCATATGCAAAAGTAACAATCAGTATCATGATCGTTGGGCTCACGCCAAACAGGTGGTTGAATAACTGTCTGCGTCTTGGTACTTTCATTTTCCCAATTTGAAAAATTTAATCTACAAGCATGACAAATTGAGGTTCGTACCCACGGTTTATCCAAATTTTTCAATGAAGTCCCATAACAGTTGAAGTATGACGTTTTTATCGAATAATTAATTGATCGACGGTATTTCTCCGTTTCATACTTTCCACAAACGTGACAAAACGTATTAACTTTCTTAGCGCAAGGAGTTCTTGAACTAATTTTTTTTTTCTTATAATGAACAGCAAAGTGGAAATTCTAAAACTCACAATATACAAAAATCACGATCGATACGAAATGTATCCGCTAGACAGATTTCAAATACAAAAAGAATTTTATTACCTACAAAAACCGTTAGCCCGCTACTCAAACGTTATCTCTAACACGGAAAAATTTGTAGCAAAAAACGAATTTCATCACCTACGCATAACACGTCATAAAAGCGTCGCCAGCTCAGTGAGCCAGCTAGGTATCGAAGACTGTCTGCGCCGTAGTACGGCGCGCACATACGGCGAATATGAACATTAAAATGCACAAAGAGTGCGCAGTAGCATTCCGCGCAGTCCGTTGTCTTTTGTTTTATCAATGTGCGAAGTTTGGTTCCAAACGACTGCACGCTTTTTTGTTGGTATTTTGTGCGGGATCCTTTGTTTTTTTTAAAGCTGTAAATTGTGGCCGCCATATTTGATCTTCTAGGCGTTATAACAAAAAACTGACACCGGCAATAGAAAGGGCACCCTCGAAACCCCTGAAATAATATTTTGAAGAAAAAATATCGTACCGTCAGCAATAGAGAATGCGTTGTATGAATCTGAACACCTCAGTGTTAATGGGTTAAAACGCTGAAATAAAAAATTTCAAATTACAATATTTTGGTGAAAAATAAGGATGTCCTAATAAATCCAAGTAGGTTTGAAAGGGGAAGATTAGTACTTTTAAACTCCATATTAGCTTTTGTGGTCGAAATTTTTCCTGTTCGCTTACATAACCTCAAAAACAGCTAACAAACGCGCTTTTCACATTTAGGTTAGGATATCTTGAAAACCTGACGTACAGGATCAATTTTGAGCTCGAATTCGGATTCAGCGCATCAAAATCTTTTGGAAATGTTAGGTCTGGTCTCTGGCTTTAAAATTTGTCGGCCTGTGTTATTAAAGATTAATCTAGATTTTGTAGGATTACTCTTAATTGTGGGTCCGGATGCAATAAGGGCACATAAAATTTTTTCGTGCGAAAACGAAGTCCCCTGGAGGCTTTAGAAAAAATTTTCGAATTTTAATTTTC
>NC_046662.1:10251733-10261187 GCF_010883055.1 Belonocnema kinseyi | reverse complement strand
TAAGAAAAAAAGATGCGCAATCAAATTTTACATCCATATATATCTTTTGAAAATTAAAATTCGAAAATTTTTTCTAAAGTCTCCAGGGGACTTCGTTTTCGCGCGAAAAAATTTTATGTGCCCTTATTGCATCCGGACCCACAATTATATAAGATTATGGTACTGAAGGGGATTACTTTTCAACAAAATTGTTGATTTCTTAACAAAATAGTGCAAATTTTAACGAAATAGTTAAATATTTATTCAGAAATATTATTTAATAACTAAGAAGATTAATTTTCTACCGAAAAAGTTGAATTTTCAACAAAATATTGATTAAACTTGAATAAATCAGGCATTTCAATAATTTGTTCAAAATTCATTTTTTTTCAAAATTCATTTTCTTAAATTAAAAATTTAACAGCTTTATTTCTCGCGAAGAAAGGTCTTTATTAATTGAAAATTAATGTTTAAAATTTAACCATTCCATTTTTCGTTCAAAATTGTTTATTTTTGGTTCAAAAATGATGATCTTAAGTGAAATATTCATCTGTTAGATTTTTCTTTGAGAATTTATCTTATATCTGGTTTTAAAATTACACTGATTGGATTGAAGTGTCAACTAAATTTAAAGAATTGTTTCTTGGTTGAAAATTTATTTTTTACGGACAATTGAACTATTCCAGTTGAAGATTCATCATTTTAATAAAATATGATATCTTTTATTTCAAATTTTACTACAGTAAAACTCTTCTATATCGCCGATTTTGAGGCTGACAGGTGGTGGGAACTCACTCATTATAGCCTGCTCCGCTTTTGTTTATTCATGCTTGAGTGCTCGCCTGAGTTTCAACCGCAGACGCCGCGCACCCCGCGCAACTCCTGCTATACCTACCTGTGGTGCGGCGTCAATTCTCGGAAGGGCTACAGATGGGAGGGCTATTGAAGGGTTTCACTGTATTTAAAAAAAATTGTTTTTCTTTATTGGTAAACATTTTTTTTTAAATTAAAAACTGATCTTTTTAACTTGAAAATTAACCATATGGTTGAAAATGCATTCACTTGTTTAAACAAATTTCTTTTTCGAAAGGAAATTAATTTTCTGGTTTGAAAATTAATTTTTTTTGTTGAAAGTTGAATTGTTTCATGAAAAAAATCTACTTTATAATAAATGTTTACAGTTTTAAGGAAATTACATGTTATGTGATATTAATTTTTTTTATTTTGCATTTATTATTCAGTTGGAATGGATTAAATCTAGACCGAGAATTACTGTGGATTATTAAAGATTACTTTAGATTTCGTAGGATTAGTCTGCATTATATAAAATTATAGTACTGAAGATGATTACTTTTCAACAAAATTGTTGATTTAAAAATAAAATAATTTTAATTTTAACACAATAGTTAAATATTTATTCAGAAATATTAATTATCAACTAAGAAGATTAATTTTCAACCGAAAAAGTTGAATTTTCAACAAAATATATATTAATTTTTAATAAATTATTGATTTAAATATTTGGTTCAAACTTCACTTTTTTAACGTTAATTTTTGTTAACTGAAAACTTAACAACTTTATTTTTCGCAAAAAAGGGTCATTAATAATTGAAAATTAATGTTCAAAATTTTATCATTCCATCTTTCGTTCAAAATTGGTTATTTTTGGTTGAAAATTGACTATTTTTAGTTAAATATTTATCTATTAAATTTGTCTTCGAGAATTTATCTTATATTTGGTTTGAAAATTACACTGATTAGATTGAAATGTGACCTAAATTTTAAAAAATTAATTGGTTTGAGAATTTATATTTTATATTTTAGAATTGGTTTTATTGGTTGAGAATTTAACTTTTTTGTTAAAAATCATTGTTTTTTGGTTGAAAATATATTTTTAACGGAAAATTAAACTATTCTAGTTGAAAATTCATCATTTTAGTAAAATGCAATCTCTTTTATATAAAATTTAACTATTTTATTAAAATTTTTTTTTTAATTAAAAACTGATCTTTTTTAGTTGAAAATGATCTATATGGCTGAAAATGCATTCATTTGTTAATAATTTTTCTTCTTCGAAAGGAAATTAATCTTCTGGTTTGGAAATTAATGTTTTTTGTTATAAATTGAATTGTTTTATGGTAAAATCTACTTTATAGTAAATCTTTACAGTTTTAAGAAAATATCATGTTATGTAATTTTCATTTTTTTTCATTCTACATTTTTTATTCAGTTTGACTGGATTACCTCTAAATAGAGAATTAATTGAGATCATTAAAGATTTCGTAGGATTACTCTGGATTATATAAAATGATGGTACTAAAGGGGATTACTTTTTAACAAAATTGTTTATTTTTTAACCAAATATGTGAGTTTTTAATAAAGTGTTTGAATTTTCAACTAAAAAAGATACATTTTCAGTCTGAAAATGTAATAGTTATATTATCAGTTCGAAAATTATTTTTCGACAAAGAAGGGAATTTTTAACAAAATATTTAAATTTCCAACCCAAGTGATGTATCTTCAACTGAAATTATGAATCTTTCTCAGAAAAAATGACTCTTTAACAAATGTATAGGAATTTCTACAAAGTACTTTTCGACCAAGAGAAGTGAATTCTCAACAAAAAATGTAATAGTTGATATTTCAAACAAAAAAGATTTAAATTTTAAATTAAAAAAAAACCACAGTTAATTTCTGTCAAAATAGACGAATTTTCAACAAAACAGTAAATCCTCGACCTGTAAAAAAAATTGATAACAAGAAAGTTGACTCTTCAACCAAAAAGGAATCTATTGAACAAAACTTTTAATTTTCTATTGAAAAAGACGAAGGTTTGACAAAATAACTAAATTTTTCAATATTAAAGTTAATCATTGTTAATCAAATAGTTCATTTTTTCTACAAAAATGCTCATATTTTCTACCAAAATAGTGCAAGTTTAATCCAAGAATGGCTTAAGACCATGAGACGAATGGGTCACGTGACCAGATTCCTACCTTACCCTCACTTTTTTAATTTCCCAACTTATTTTCACACGAAGCGCCACATCGAGTTGAGAATTTGGGGTTAATAAATAAGAAGCTCTGAGAAAAGTGGATCTGGTCCTAAATTTTAATAATGATGAAAAAAGCAAAAAAAAAAATTATTTACATAAAAAAACTTTTTTCATAATTATACAAATTTAGAACCAGACCCACGATTCTTAGTGCTTCTCATATAGTATCTTTAATTTTCAGCTCGATGTGGCGTTTCGTGTGATAATAAGTTGGGAAATAAAAAAGTGGCGGTAAGGTAGGAATCTGGTCACGTGACCCGCTCATCACATGGGCTTAATGACTAAATTTCTGAACTTTCAACCAACTAATTGATTTTTCAGCGTAAGCAATGTATTATGAACCAAGAAGAATGATTTTCCACCAAAAATAGGAATTTTTTGCAATATGAATATGAACTTTTAACATAAAAGTTAATTGTTAACCAAACAATTCAATTTGCTGCCAAACTGGTTAAATTTTGAACGAAAAAATGGCTTTTATACTAAATTTTTGAAATTTTCAAACGGGAGATTAATTTTCCAGATAAAATATGGAATTTCAACAAAATACATAAATTTTTATTATAAAAGTGTATTGGTAACCGACTAGTTCAATTTTAAACAAAAAATGAATTAATTGATAAATTTTTCAACTTTTTACCAAAAATTGAATTTTCAAGAAAATAATTGAATTTTTACCGGTGAAGATTAATTATCTTAAAAAAGATGAATCTTTAAAAAAGTTCATGAATTTTTAAGTATAAAAAAAACCGAGTTTTCAACAAAATACATGATTTTTGCACAAAAAGTTCATTTTTAACCAAACTATTTTTTCAACCAAAAAATGGTTTTTTAACTAATTTATTAAAACTTTCAACACATAATTGCTGTTTTAGCCAAAATTATGCATTTTCGACCGAGAAAATTGATTTTCTAGAAAAAAGATAAAATTTCAACAAAATCTATGAATTTTTAATATAAAAGTTCATTGTTAACCGAAAACAAAAAATGGATTAATCACTAAATTTTTGATTTTCTAGACAAATGATTGAATTTTAAACTATAAAATCGAATTTGTATCGGTCAAGATTAATTTTTCATAAAAAAAGATGAATGTTCAACAAAGTACATGAATTTTGAACAATGTTGCGAATTTAACTGGTTTCTTGAAAATTCTGGTTGAAAATTTAACTACTTTGTTGAATAATAATTTTTCTGGTAGAAGATTCTTGATTTTAGTTGAATATGGTTTGGATGGAAATTTATATATTTTGTTGAAATTTAATTTTTTTGGTTTGAAGTTAATTCTTTTTTACCTAAAAATTTAACAATTTTATTTTTCGCATAAAATGGTCTTTATTAATTGAAAATTAATTTTTAAAATTTAACCATTCCATTTTTTGTTAAAAATTGATTTTTTTGCTTCAAAATCGATTATTTTTATTTGAAAATTCATCTACTAAATTTTTCTTCGAGAATTTATCTTATTTGGTTTGAAAGTTGCACTAATTAGATCAAAATGTGAACTAAATTTCTAAAAATTAATTTTATTGCTTAATAATTTAACTATTTTGTTTTAAATCATTGTTTCTTGGTTAAAAATTTATTTTCTACGGAAAATTGATCTATTCCAGTTCAAATTTCACCATTTTAGTCAAATATGATCTCTTTTATTTTAAATTGAACTATGTTTTTGAACATTTTTGTTGTTGTTAAAAAATTGATTTTTAAATTTAAAACTGATCTTTTTTAGTTGCAAATTAACTATATGGTTGAAAATGTACTCATTTGTTGCAAATTTTTCTTCCTTGAAAGGAAATTAATCTTCTGGTTTGAAAATGAATGTTTTTTGTTAAAAATTGAATTGTTTGGTGACAAAAACCAACTTTATAGAAAATATTACTAGTTTTAAGAAAATTTCGTAGTTGAAAATTTCACTGATTTGTTGGAAGTGTTCTTTTTGGGATAAAAATATAACTACTTTGGTAGAAAATTGAACTATTTTGTGAACAATTAACTTTTTTTGTTAATAATTCATATATTTTGCTAAATTATTTCAGTAGATAAATGATATTCTTGGTTAAAAATTCAACTACATATTACGTAGAAATTTGGAATACTTTGCGAAAAAATCAAGTTGTTGTTTGGAAATGCAACATTTTAGTTGAAAATTGATCACTTTGTTTGAAAAGTCAACTATTTTGTTTAAAATTATTAAAATTGCTGGAATTATAAATCATTTAATTAAAATTGCCATGGTCCCTCTCACGATTTTTTTTTAAATTTTCAAACAAAAAACACAACATTTAAATTTAATAAATGATTCATTCATACATTTTAGTGCAATATACAGGAATTTGTGCACTGCAAAGTGAAGGATTAAAAGCGAATTTAGCTCGTTAAAATTCTATTTTATGTTTTATACGTCGTTTCCCGGTACAAATTGTTTGCTGCACTCATGAAATAGGATTCCTTTGATCTCTTTATTAATACCTATACATGTATGCAGTACACATACTTTTAGAGCATAGAGACGTTTCTGTGCTTTATGAAATGCAGACTCTAAATTTGAATCGGTTAAAAGAAACTGATTTGAAGTCAATTTTGGGTCATTCAAGTAATGCGGATTTGAGACAAATCAGTCAAAAGCGACTATTTCAATCAGTCAATTTAACTCACTGACGGAATCAGTCATTTTAAGTTATTCGATCTGTTTAATTTTTTACCTAGAAATAGTTCATTTTCAACCAAAAATGCAGTAGTCAGATTTTAAAATAAACCAAATTAATTTGGAAGACAAGTCAAATTGATTTTTAAACAATTATTTAAATGATTCAAAAAAGAGATGCATCTTCAACTTAAACGATAAATCGTAAACAAGGAGAATAAATTTCAAACCAGATAGTAAAATTTGCACACAAAAAAAAACAATTTAATTTTTAGCTAAAGAATGGTTGATAAAATTTTCAATCAGGGAAATTATTTTGTAAACATAAAAAAACGAATTAAATTCAATAAGAAATATAAATTTTCAATTAATAGGATTGAATTTCAGTTAAGAGTTTTAATTTTCAACTAAAAACAGTTGAACTTCAAATAAAAAAACTTTTAACAAAATAGTTAAATTTAAAAAGATGAAGTTTCAACTAAAATACAAAATCCTTTAAAAAATGAATAAATTTTTAACAAAGCTATTCAAAACTTTCAACCAAGTAGTTTAATTAAAAAAAAATTCCGTAACGAAAATAAATTTTCTACCAAAATAGATGAATTTTTAACCAAAAACATAAAATTTTAAATAGAAAAGATTATGTTTTAACTATACGGATAAATTTCAAATTTAAATTCTGAATCAATAACCTGAATAATTAACTTTTATCAAAGCAATTCAAGTTTTAACCTACCCTAGTTGAATTAATACTGAAATTAATTTTCCCTCAAAATATTAATTTTTTTTTTAAAGACAAATTTTCTATGTAAAAACATAAATCTTCAACCAAATAGTTGAATTTTGAAGGAAAAAAAAACACATTTTTAACCAAATAAATAATAATTAAATTTTCGAGTTACAAAATTAATTTGCAAGCATAAAAAACTAATTTTAAAAAAGTATTTAAATTATCCGAAAAAGGGATAAACTTTCAACTCAAAAGATGAATCTTTGATAATAAACAATTAATTTTTGAGAAAGTAGTTCAACTTTCAACCAAAAAAAATATGAATTCTTAATTAAATAAAAATTGTTTTTGAAAGAATTTTAACAAAGCCTTTTAACCAAGTGTTTAAATTTTTTTAATGAATTTTCCGCGAGTGTGTTAATTTTCTACCAAAAAATATGAATTTTGTAGAAATTATATGAATTTCAACAAAAATTTCCAATTTTTATCTAAAATATATTAATTTTCAAATAAACAAATGAATTTCCAACTTAAATTATGAATCATTAACCAAAATAAAGATTTTTTATGACAAAAGTTCCAAGTTTCAAGATACTTCGGTTGAATTTAAAAATAAATTAATTTTCCGTCAAAGAGATTTGCAAATGCAAAATATCAATTTTAAAAAAAATTGAATAGAATTATTTTCTACCAATAAAGAATTGATCTTATCAATAGCGTCCACTGACCGAATAAGTATTTTGAATTATCCAACAAAGTCATTTTTAATCACATTGCCAATCAATTTGATCAATTAAAAAAGCCATTTTGAATGGTTTAATCCTTTTATGGTTAATCTGATTCATTTATTAAAATCTGGGAATTTAATTGTACTATTTTATTATAGCGGAAAAATTAATTACTTCCATTGTCTGAAAGTCAGTAACTTCCATTTACTGAAAATTAGTCACGTCCATTGACGGATTCACCTATTAAAACGTCTGTTTTGAAAGTATTATTTTTACAGAGTATTTTTTTTATTATTTGCAAGAATAAATGGAATATTTTGTTTTAGTTTTTAATTATTTTTTTCTTGAAATTTTGTGGATTATGAATCTATTTCGTACAGAAATAATAAAATAAAAGGTAGTAACTAATACATTAAGCACTTGTATTTTATGAACTTATTGGTTGTTTTATTTATTATTTCTTCATTATTAAAACAATTATTAATTTTTAAAATTCGGGAATTCTATAATTTGAAATTTTGTATGTGTCAGTTATATTATAATGTTGGCAATTATATTTTGAGATTTATTTAATGTGAACAATTTTCAGATTTTGTATTTTAATACAAAAGTTGAAATTGGAATTGTCGGCAATTGTTTAATTTTAGGAATATTCTATTTTTAATATTTTTGTCAGAAATTTTATTTTTTGGAATATTGCAGCTGTCCCTTACATTGTATCTATTATAATAATAAATTATAATAATAAATATTATTTAGTAAAATGTGGTAAACTATTTTCTTAATATTTTTAAGAAATCGAAATATCTTCTGAAGAAGAGAATTAAAATTTTTTTTATATGAGAAAGAAATATCAAGATAAATCAGTGCTAAAATCAACCCAAAGATTTTTGTTAATAAAATTTTATCATTTTTCGAGAAAATTTAGGAAGACATTTTTTCATTCGTTCGAGGCGAAAGTTTTTTTAAAATTTTGGACGGTGATAAAAAATCTTTTTTTTTTTTAATTTTTAAAATTAACTGAAACTTTCTACACCTGTTGAGTTGCTGAATCGATACAAAAAAAGTGGATACAAAAATATTCTATTTTTGTATAATAAGTATTATTTGATTTAAAAAAGTGTTTAAAGGTTCCGCTAGGTCGTTTTGAGTCTGAGAATTAAAACTTTCTTTATTTTAGATTTTTTTAAATTACAAATTCAGGGCTAAAAAATTCTGTGACGCTAAAAATTATTTGTTATTAATTAAAGAAAAATCCCTTGATGAAAAAAAGTTTCATAAAAAAATATGATTGGGTATCGAAAAAATGAAGAGGGAATATATTTTCGTTCGAGTTTTTTTATGTTTAGCAATTGAGTTGTTGAATTGATAAAAAAAAGTTTAGTTAGAAAGTATTCTACAGTTTCCATGCAATTTTAGGAATAAAAAAATATAAAATCAAAGAATTTATAACGACTAAATTTGGGCAAGCACACTCTGGTGCCCAATAATAATTTGAATTTTTCAATTTTTCAAATCCCACCCCCTAATCTTGTTGCTTGCGGAGAAAAAATAAAATCAGACATTTTCTTTTATTAAAAAAAAAATGGTTTGGAAATTCTGCTAGGTCGATTTTTAAAAATAAATAATTTAAGGTTAAAAATTCTTTTATCCCTAGAAATTATTCATTTATTATGGAATCAGTTTTCAATTTGAGAAAAAAAAGCAAACTTCATTGGAAATTATTGATAAAAACTCTAATTTACAATTTAAAAAAGTTGAGCAGTTTTTTTGTCTATTGAATAGCTGATTTGATACAAAAAAGCTTGATTCCAAAATATTATTAAGTTTCAAGAAAATGGAGAGGGATCTTTTTTATATAAAGATTGAAAAAAAACCTTTGTAAAGTGATAAAAAATAAAATTGTTTATTTAAAAAAGGGAGAATTTACTTTTCGCTCAAAAACTTGACAGGATGTGTATTAGAATTTTTTGGATTTTTTGAGCCAATAATCTCATTTTCGAAAATCTGTCGGTTTGGATTTTATAACATGATATCCTTAATTTTTGTCCTTCTGTAAATGTTTGTATAAAAAAGAATTGTTACATAAAAATGAGAGAGGTAGGAACAGGAAATATATAAAAGAATTGTTGAAATGCGAAGGCGAATTTTTTCAATATCGTTCTCTTTATTTTGTAGAAAACTGCGTGATAAGTACACCAATAATCTTGCAATGTCGAAATGTTGCCGATTCATCAGGGCTACGAAGGGAACTGTCCGGAGCAAGTACCCGTCGAATTGCGCTCGACGAAAATGTGTACACACATATATATAAA
>NC_046662.1:10244106-10251633 GCF_010883055.1 Belonocnema kinseyi | reverse complement strand
TTTAAATGGATTTTTTGCCTCTCCTTGTCCGAACAGCCTCCGAGAGGCCCAAGATTTTATTTTCCTAGCAAGCCAGAGCAGTGAACAACGAACATTTTCTATATGTGGTAAAGTGGTACAAGTCTACTGTGTAAAAAAGATTTTTAAAGTACTCTCGTCAAATCTCACCGCACCTGGAAAGTCTTTTTTTCTATTATAATCCGAACCCAAAGTCGTCAAATTTCAATGCAATCCAAATTACGAATTTTCTCTTTGTATTAGTTTTATTTACAATCGATTTTTCTTCCGATCTGATTGGATTGCCGTAAACGACCAATAATTTCTACTAATTTTTTATTTCATTTTAATTCGAACCTAAAGTCTTCAGACTTCAATGCAATTCAAATCGTGAAAGAGTCTTAAAATTTTAATGCAATCCAAATCAAGAAAATTCTCTTTGCACAATTTTTATTTATAATAGATTTTTATTCCCAGTCGTCAAACTCCAATGCAATCTAAATCATGAATTTTTTTGTGCACGATTTTGATTTATAATCTATTTTTCTTTCGAGCTGTTAGCATTGCCGTAAATGATTGACAATCTATAATAATTTTTTATTTAATTATAATATGAATCAAAAGTCGTCAAACTTCAATGCCATCCAAATCAAGAAAATTTTCCTTGCTGGTGATTTTTATTAAAAATTGACTTTTATTCCGATCGGATTTTCGTTTTCGTAACCGACGACTAATAATTTCTAATAATTTTTAATTCAATTATAATCTGAACCAGAAGTCGTCAAACTTCAATGAAATTCAAGTCGAGAACAATTTCTTTGTTCGATTTTGATTTATAATTCGATTTTTATTCCAATATAATTTGAATTGCCGTAAACGACTAATAATTTTTTACTAATTTTTAATTTCATTTTAATCCGAACCCAAAGTCGTCAAACTTCAATGCAATCCAAAAAATAACAATTTTCCTTGCAAAATTTTTATTTAAAATCGACTTTTCGTCCAATCGAATTTTGTTGTCGTAACCAACTACTAATAATTTCTACTGATTTTTTATTCCATTATAATCTGAACCAAAAGTCGTCAAACTTCAATGCATTGCCGTAAACGACAAATTATTTTCTACTAATTTTTTATTCAATTTAAATCCGAATCAAAAGTCGTCAAACTTCAATGCAAACCAAACTAAGAAAAAGTCGTCGAATTTCAATGAAATTCAAATTTGAAAAATCCTGTTTTTATTCCAATCTAGTTGGATTGTCATAGTTGACTAATAATTTCTACTAATTTATAATTCCATTTTAATCCGAACCTAATGTCATCAAACTTCAATACAATCCAAATCACAAAAAATTTCTTTGTACGATTTTTATTGCGATCTAATTGCATTGCCGTAAACGACCAATTATTTGTATTCATTTTTAATTACATTATAATTGAAATCCAAAGTCGTCAAACTTCGAAGCAATCAAAATCGTGAAAATTTGCTTTGCACGATTTTTATTTCGATCTGATTGCATTGCCGTAAACGACGAATAATTTCGACTAATTTTTAATTCTGTTATAATCGGTACCCAAAGTCGTCAAACTTCCATCCGATCCCAATTATACAAATTTCTTTTTCACGATTTGGATTAATAATCAATTTTCAATCCGATTAATTTCGACTAATTTTTTATTTTATCATAAACCGAATCCAAAGCCGTCAAACTTCCATCGAATCCAAATAAAAAAAATCGTCTTTAATCAATATTTCTTTGCATCATTTTGATTTAAAATCGACTTTTATTCCGATCTGATTGCATTGCCCTACACGAAAAATAATTTCTACCAACTTTTAATTTTATTTCAATCCAAACCCAAAGTCGTCAAACGTCCATCGAATCCAAATGAAGAAAATCGTCTTTAGACTATCTTTCTTTGCATGGTTTTGATTGAAAATCGATGTTTATTTCGATTTGATTGCCTTGCAATAAACGACTAATTTCCGGTATGTGGGTATTGCACACCTCCTGTAAATAGCATAACTGGCATTAAAATCTTTCCCGATGCGGTTGAGACTCGTTAAACGAGCGCTGGTTCGAATGACGTAAATTTATTTTTCGTTCAGATGAAACTTTAGTAGAAGCGACCTACTTTTAAACGACACTGTCTCTAAACATCGATCGATTATTTGGAAAAGTTCCTTCAATTTGCTTTCTCCGTTCGTATGCACAACGATAGTGAAAAAAACGTTCCTAGTCAGATGATGATAATTACAATGATGATCAGTCGACTCGAACGACATGACACGCTCTGTTTTAAACACTCTACAAGACCAAATCACTCTCAAAAATTCTTTTCCAACTAAAACATTAATTTCTTCAATTTCATTGAGCCTATTGTCATCAAAAATCAAATTATAAACTGAATTTTTGTCGACTTTAAATTATATACAAAATATTTGATTCAGAAGTGTTCTTTTGAAAGTGACCTCGTCTCGGGAGTGTCATTTTTCGAAGAACCTCGCATTAGGGATCGGCGATTTCGATTCGATTATTTATTAATCGTTTATTTCGAGAATCGATTAATTTTTTTCGATTCTTATAGCTGATTTATTTTTTTCTGATTTCAAGATATTCCAAAGCAATTCAAAGATTTCAAATATTTTAAGAAATTCCGAAGATTTTGAAAAAGTTCTCATGGATTTCAAAAGGATTATTCGGAACTGATTATTTTCGAGACTTTAAAGGATTTCCAGAAATCACTAAGGATTTGAATGAATAAATGTCAAAGGATTTTTTAGAATTTAATACAACTTTAATCGGTTCTAAAATATTTGCAAAGATTTAAAAGGATTTCTCGGAACTTTGAACAATTTTAGAATAATTTTGAGAAATTTTAAAAGATAATTTTGGATTTAAAAGGATTTCAAGAGATTCCCAAAGATTAAACTGTTTAAATTTAAATAAAATGTCAACAATTTTAAAAGACTTTAAATTACAATGAATTTTAAAGGATTTTACGGAATTCTCATTTATTTCAAAAAGAATTTTCGGAACTCTAATCAAGTTTTAGAGATTAGAAAGGACTTTCAAAGATTTTCAAGGATTTTACGGGATTAAAAGTGATTTTAGAGGAATTTTACAGAGCCATGAAAGATTTCAAAGGATTTAATAGATTTCCATGAATGTCAAGGGATTTATTGGAATTTAATACAATTTTAATTCATTGTAATTGGTTTGAAAATATTTGCAAAGATTTAAAAGGATTTCTCGGATTTTTTTAAAGATTTCAGAATAATTTAGAGAAATTTGAAAGATATTTTAGGATTTAAAAGGATTTCAAGGGAATCTCAAAAATTTATATGTTTAAATTTAAATAAAATTGCAAGAATTTTGAAAGATTTTTAAGATTTACAATTAAAATGAATTTTAAAGGATTTTACGAATTTTCAAATAAAAATTTAAAGGTTGTCAATGATTTTCAAGGGATTTCAAAAAATATCAAGTGTGTCTTAAATATTTCAAAGAACTTAAAGATATTTTGCGGAATCCCTAAGGATTTGGAAGGATTTCCAAACATTTCAAAGGATTTTACGAGACATTTTCAAGGTTTTGAAGGTAATTCAAAAAACTTTTTAGGAATTTTAATAGGATCAAATTGATTTATAAGAAATTTTAGGAGATTTTGTAGTATTTGAAAAAAATTCATGGGATTTCTAAATATAATAGTTTTTTAAATAGGATTTAGAGATTTTAAAGAATTTTGTTGAATTTTAAAGAATTTCAACGGATCCCTAAAAAATTCACAGGATTTCCAAGGATTTAAAGTGATTTTCAGGGATTCAAACAGATTAAAAAGAATTAAAAAGAATGTTAAGGATATTAATGGAATGGAAATAAATATTTTCAGAAACTTCTTTACAATTTAAAGAATTTAAAGAAATTTCCAAAAAATCTGAAACAATTTTTTAAGGGATCTCGCTATTACCAGCTAAAAATTCAATTGTTTCAGATCCTTTAATCAGAAAAATAGAATCATCAATTCCGAAAAACGATTCTTTTTTTCGAGAATCGCCCATCCCTACCTCGCATTTCACACATTATTTCCCCCCCACCCTTCCTCGATCAGCAAGCCACTCATCGAGGAAGAGCTTTAAATACCTAAGAATTTTGATTCTCAAATTTACGGTACAATCCATCAGTCTGCGGGTCTGTGCATTGATTCTTTTAGCTTTCCCACCTTCTTTTTGGTTACTAGTAACAAAAATGGACGCTTCACGGCCAGAGAATCGAGCCGAGTGTTACTCTTTTCAAAAAATTCCGAAAAACAAGAAAAAGATTCCTACCCTACCCAGTTCGATACTATTCTACAACAAAAGTGGTTCACATCCGTGCTAAGTTTCTAGAATTTTAGCACGGACATGAACCACTTCAACTGTGTCGTTGTCAGATCGGTAAGGTAGAAATCTAGCAAAGAAATACTTGTGATATTTTGTAAGAGTAAATCCCGTCTGATTTTCCTGGCACGAGGGACTAGACACACCGATTCTTATCAACAGTAGGATATAATTACAGCGTAAAAAGTTTCGTCGCGCCTTAGTAGATAAGGGCCGTTTCAGTATCAAGATTTCTGCTTTACCGACTTTCGCACTATTCCAGAGCGCAAGTGGTTTATGTCCATGCTAAAATTCTAGAAACTTAGCACGGACATGAACCACTCGAGCTCTGGATGGCGTTTAAAGTCGGTAAGGTAGGAATCCGGATGTAGAAAGGGGCCTTGTCCACTCGCCTTCACCAGGGAAGAGCCGCACTTGACATCGAAATTTTGGAACACGTCGTGAAATCACATTGACTGGACGAATCTCGCCAGTTGTCACTAAATTACAAGAAAAGATCGGCAGTCGATCTAAATTCCAAATAGCTAATTGATCAATCAACCAGTCGTGCTTGGCCCGAATTTAAGGCTTCGCCTCGGCAGACCGGATGTCGAATCTCCCATTCTTCCTAATTTCTATATTATTTATCCGGATCTATACAGCTTGAATCACTACCTTTGGTTTATTTTCCTATTCATATAAATCTCATTTGCTATAATTTGCATTAGACTAGACCAATTTCCCTTTTTACAATGAACCTATAAATCAAACTATAATTCGATTCCAATTGAGCTAATAAATTTCTGTCTCGAATAGAAAACTCTTAAGGGATAGCGACTACAATTTCCTACATCTAGAAAAGTGTCAGTCAACAATATTTATTTAATCTGGCACATTTAACACGTTCCACACGCTAATTTTAAGACACGTTTCCAAACTGGAATTCAAGCTGCACCAGTATTTTTTTTCCTTAAGAGTAGCTTTAAATAATAAAACTTTATCTACAAAAATAAAAAAATCGCTGGAAGAATAGGAAGTTCAACAGCTAATAAATAACTGAACGCGCCCTTATCGAGGTCATGAAACTTTTATTGAGATTATCTGCCTCGCTGATCCGGCCTTCCAGGCAAAGCGCTCAATTTTAAAAACGGAAGATCCGGTTCAAATGGCAGGCGCAAGGCCCGAGAACGTCGATTCTTTTGGGATGACATGATTTTATAAAAAAAAATCCAGAAAATATAATCACCGAAATAGACCATTTTCGAAAATTCAAGCGTCTTTCCACAATTCATAGAAAAATTCAGAAGCTTTCAAATTACCAACATTTTTAAATTCTTGAAATTTTTTCAATTCAAAAATTCAGTGATCACGAATTCATGTTTGCATTTCAACATATTTCCATAATTTATTGAAAAATTTAGAAAAATTTTTAATTACTGAAATTAATTAGAGAATTTCAAATTCTTGAACTTAGAGAATGAGCGAAATTTAAAAATACGGAAAGGAAAAGAAAAATTTGGGATATTTTGTATTCGTTAGAATTTCGGGGAACTGAATTTTAGAGTTCTGGAATTTGAAAATTTGCAGAATTTAATAATTTTTAGAAATCAATTATTTCGGGAATTTCATAATTTGCCATTAATATTATATCTATAAGAGATTTCGGAAAACAGACATTTTCCAAAAATTTTAAGTTCGAGGATTTACAAACTTTGAGAATTTACTAATTTGAGGAATTTAAAATTTTCCCATAAATATGGTAATTATAAGAAATTTCGGAAAATTGAAATTTTCGAGAATTTATAATTCTGGGAGTTTAACAATTTCTTATTAATTTTGTATTTGTTAAAAATTGCGGAAAATTGATATTCTTTAGAATTTTAAATTTCGGTGATTTTTTGAGAATTTCCTTATTTCCCATTCACTGTTTATTTATTAAAAATTACGAAAATGGAAATTTTTTAGAATTTTAAATTCCGGAATTTTTCGGATTTGAAGAATTTACTAATATTAAGAAAGTAATTTTTTATCTGTTAGAAATTGCGAAAAATTGATATTTTCCAGAATTTTAAATTATACGCATATTTAAAAAATTGTCTAATTTCCAGAAATGGATAGTTTTGAGAATTTACTAATTCCAGAAAATAAATAAATTAGGGAATTTTCTAATTTTTCGAGTTTATTTATTTCGTAATTTAAATAATTCTTCTATTAATTTTTTTATATATTGGAAATTAGGAAAAATTGAAATTTTCTAGAATTAAAAATTTTTTTAGTTTTTTTTTTAATTTTTGGATTTCATTTATTTCGGCAATTCAATAATTTCCCATTAATTTTGTATATATTATAAATGAAGAAAAATTGAAATTTTCCAGAATTTTAAATTCTGGCATTTTTTGTAGAATTTTCGGATTTAATTTATTTCGGAAAATAATAATAATTTCTCATTAATGTTGTATATATTATAAATTAAGAAAAATTGAAATTTTCAAAAATTTTAAATTTTGGCATTTTTTAAGAATTTGATTCATTTCGGGAATTAAATAATTACCCATTAATTTTTTATTTATTAGAAATTACGAAAAATTGAAATTTTTAAGAATTTTAAATTTTGGGAATTTTTTGAGAATTTTCGGATTTTATTTAATTCGGGAATTTAATCATTTCCCATGAATGATTTATTTATTAGAAATTAAGAAAAATTGAAATTTTCCAGAATTTTAAATTCTGGCATTTTTCGTAGTATTTTCGGATTTTATTTATTTCGGAAATTAAATAATTTCCCACTAATGTTGTATATATTAGAAATGAGGAAAAATTGAAATTTAAAAAATTTTTTAATTTTGGCATTTTTTTAGAATTTTATTCGTTTTGGGAATTACATAATTACCCATTAATTTTTTATTTATTAGAAATTACGAAAAACTGAAATTTTAAAGAATTTTAAATTTTGGGAATTTTTTGAGAATTTTCGGATTTTATTTAATTCGGGAATTTAATCATCTCCCATCAATGCTTTATTTATTAGAAATTAAGAAAAATTGAAATTTTCCAGAATTGAAAATTATAAATTTTTGGATTTTTTTGATAATTTTATTTATTTTGGGAATTGAATAATTCCCCCTTAATTTTGTATATATTAGAAGTTAAGAAGAATTGAAAATTTCCAG
>NC_046662.1:10213773-10244006 GCF_010883055.1 Belonocnema kinseyi | reverse complement strand
TTTTGATAATTTTATTTATTTCGGGAATTGAATAATTTCCCCTTAATTTTGTATATAGTAGAAGTTAAGAAGAATTGAAAATTTCCAGAATTTGAAATTTTTTGATTTTTTTGATAATTTTATTTATTTCGGGAATTGAATAATTTCCCCTTAATTTTGCATATATTAGAAGTTAAGAAGAATTGAAAATTTCCAGAATTTGAAATTTTTGGATTTTTTTGATAATTTTATTTATTTCGGGAATTGAATAATTTCCCCTTAATTTTGTATATATTAGAAGTTAAGAAGAATTGAAAATTTCCAGAATTTGAAATTTTTGGATTTTTTTGATAATTTTATTTATTTTGGGAATTGAATAATTCCCCCTTAATTTTGTATACATTAGAAGTAAAGAAAAATGGAAAATTTCCAGAATTTTAAATTTTGGGATTTTTTTGAGAATTTTATTTATTTCGGGAATTAAATAATTTCCCATTAATTTTTTATTCATTAGAAATTACGAAAAATTGTATTTTCCATAATTTTAAATTTAGGGAATTTTCAAATTTGGAGAATTCACTAATATTGAGAAATTAATTTTGTATCTGTTAGAAAATTTCAAAAATTAAAACTTTCCAGAATTTTAAATTTCGAGAATTTAAACCTTTTTGAAATTTAATCATATTCGCAGTATAATATTTTGCGTTTGTTAGGCATATTTGAAATTTTACATTTTCGTTAATTTCAAATTTCGTTAATTTAGCAATTTTAGGAATTTAATCATTTTCGGAAATTAAAAATTTCTCTAAATTAATGATATTGGGAAGTTTATAATTTTGGAAAATGAATAATGTCGAAAATTTAATAAGTTCGGGAAATTAATAATTTTAAGAATTTATTGATTTTCCGAATATAAAGTTTTTTATCTATCATTTCCCGAATATAACACTTTGTATCTGTTAAAAATTTCAAGAATCCAGTTACTTCGGAAATTTAAAATTTCGGCGAATTCATAATTTCGGAAAATTATTTGTTTAAAAAACTTAATAATTTCCCGTGCATAACATTCTGTATCTGTTAGAAATTTGTGGAAACTAAAATTTCGAGAGTGTTAATTTTTGATTTTTCAAAGATGGTCTATTTCGATAGATATATTTTCCGTATTTTTCAACATAAAGAATTTTTCATTTCGGATAAAACGATCTCATCCCATTTTTTTGTAAATTATAAAAAAACGCTGGTACTCAATTGTCCCAAAAATCTCAAGGATTCGAATATCAACAAATTATTAAAGATCGCGATATTCAATAATATTCATAATAATCAAGTCCACTACCAATCTCGTCTACAAGAACTTATCCTTACTTATATACTCCATTGATTTAATTTAAATTCAATCTAACAATAAAGATAGATAACATTTAAATTCAACCGAGGCTTGCACAGGACCCATTGGATTAAAACATCTCCCATTTTTTGTCTCGCTCCATTTTTACCTAATTATTAAAAATCACGTTGTCATATTTCCTTTTAAATATAATAATTATTCTTCATCACCTAATATTGCATGCGCGTGAACACATTTCAAAGATGGAAAACTCGTAGTTTCTGCGCTTCGCGCTTTCTTTTGTTTTTGCGTTTGCTTTCGCATTTTGCTTCTATAGTCATTTTTCTTTTCAGTTTTCGTATCGCTCGAACTGCGCAGCTTGCAAGTCGTATTATGTCGTCTGTAGAACTGCTCGGACATATTTTAACTGTTTTTTTTTTTTCATGTGTTTTGTGAATTCGAAAACAGTTTTTGGGACCTGCCTCGTGCAAAGGGGCGACCAACAAAATAGGGGAGTCTGCAACACAGTGGATAGGAGCACACACTGAATAGGAGTACACACTGAATAATGCAAATTTTCTCATAACAGGACTGATAGTAGTCCTTCTAATATTTTTTTTCAAGAAGACTAAGCAATTTTCTTCTTGAAAAAATTATTTAGCGTCTATAATTATTATTCTTTTTATGAACATTTCAGATTATCCAGAGTGTACGAGTCTTTTCTGTAGTTCGCATTTCTATTGAACTACTTTTGTCCCCAAAAATGCTTCATTTTAAATTAGAAAAAAATTAAATTAAACATTTTTTAGAAACACAATATTATTGATTTATAGAAGAAAATTTGGAAAAGTGAGAATTTGCACGAGATAGGAGCCTTACTGATTTACAGTGTGCGGATAATTAAATTGCCCTTCGTCATTTTTCAATGATTACAATGATTGGTGACTTATTGTGAGATATTTTAATGTTCGCCCTGCTCCAACTTGCACATCTCAATCATTTTCAAATATATTTTTGAATGCTTCTACTTTTGCAATTTTTAATAATCAAAGGGTCTACCTGACGGATGATTTTTAATTCATGGGTAATTTTTCATTTTCCCGGTCTGCGAATTATATTGAAATTTTCGAATTGGGGAATTTTTTAAATTTAGATATCCTGAGAATTTTAATTCTTTCCGAAAATCCCTTGCTCCAGATCTGTATTGTATTTCATTTCGGAAAATGTTTTGATTCTATTCAGAATTACATATAATAGGTGCACAAAATTTTCAATGAAAATTCTCTGATCCAAATAAAATATATGATTTTATTCGAAAATATATTGAACTAACTCAAAATTATCCTTCTTTTCAAAAGTTGCCGGTTCAAACTTCTCCAATCGAAGTCAAAATTGTTTTTTTTTTTTTTTTTTTTTTTTTTTTTTTTTTTTTTTTTTTTTTGAAAAAATTTCCTATTCCAATTTAAATTTTAAAATCCTTTCGAAAATCTTTACAAAAATTTCCTGAACTAAATTAGAATCATAATTTTTTTCGAAAATCCCCGTTCGAAGTCAAAAATCTAATTTTTTTGGAAAATTTCTTCTTCCAAATTAGAATCTTAATTCTTTTAGAGTATTCCTTGAACCAACTCTTTTAAAAAAATTCTTTAAAAAAATTCCCCAATTGAAGTTAAATTTTTTAATATTTTCGAAAATTCCTCATTCGACGTCAAAATTGGAATTTTTTTCGGAAATTTTCACTTTCGAGTTAGAATTTTAATTCTTTTGGGAAATTTCCTCTTCAAAGTGAGAATCATAATTCTGTTATAAAATACCCTAAATCGACTCAGAATTATCATTCTTTTCAAAAACTCTCCGCTTAAAGTAAAAATTGTAATTCTTTTGGAAAATTTTCTCTCACAAGGCAGAATTTTTGAAAATGTCATCTTCCAAAACATATAATTTCCTGTTCCAATTTAAAGTTATCAGGCATTTCAAAAACAACCTATTCCAAATAAAAATTATGATTCTTTTCAGAAATTTTTCGTTAAAATCAGAATTATCAGAATTTTCAAAATAGACATGTTCTAACTCAAAATTATAATTAATCTCACACAATTCCTATTAAAATTATAATTATCTTCTTTTTCAAAAATTTCCTGTTCCAACTCAAAATTATCATTATTTTCAAAATTTTCTTGTTGAAATCAGAATTATTATTATTTTTAAAAACTACCTGTTCCAACTCAAAATTATAAGTAATTTCACAAAATTCCTGTTAAAATTATAATTATGTGTTTTTTCAAAAACTTCCTGTTCCAACTCAAAATTTTCTTGTTGAAATCAGAATTATTATTATTTTTAAAAACTACCTGTTCCAACTCAAAATTATAAGTAATTTCACAAAATTCCTGTTAAAATTATAATTATCTTTTTTTTCAAAAACTTCCTGTTCCAACTCAAAATTATCATTATTTTCAAAATTTTCTTGTTGAATTCAAAATTATTATTATTTTTAAAAACTACCTGTTTCAACTCAAAATTAAAGGTTATTTCAAAAACAACCTGTTCCAACTCAAAATTATAATTAATTTCACAAGATTCCTGTTAAAATTATCTTTTTTTTTTTTTTAAAACTTCCTGTTCCAACTCAAAATTATCATTATTTTCAAACTTTTCTTGTTGAAATCAGAATTATCATTATTTTTAAAAACTACCTGTTCCAGCTCAAAATTATTGGTCATTTCAAAAACAACCTGTTCCAATTGAAAATTATGATTCTTTTCAGAAATTTGTTCTGAAAATCAGAATTATCAGACTTTTCAAAAACGACCTGTTTCAACTCAAAATTATCATTATTTTCAAAATTCCTGTTTAAAACAGAATTATCATTATTTAAAAAAAATACCTGTTCCTACTCAAAATTAAAGGTTATTTCAAAAACAACCTGTTCCAACTCAAAATTATAATTAATTTAACAAAATTCCTGTTAAAATTATAATTATCTTTTTTTTTAAAACTTCCTGTTCCAACTCAAAATTATCATTATTTTCAAAATTTTCTTGTTGAAATCAGAATTATCATTATTTTTAAAAACTATCTGTTCCAACTCAAAATTATTGGTCATTTCAAAAATAACCTGTTCCAAATCCAAATTATTATTCATCTCAGAAATTTATTCCGAAAATCAGAATTATCAGACTTTTCAAAAACAACCTGTTCCAACTCAAAATTATAATTAATTTCACAAAATTCCTGTTAAAATTATACTTATCTTACTTTTAAAAAACTTCCTGTTCCAACTCAAAATTATGATTCTTTTCAGAAATTTCGTGCTAAAATCAGAATTGTCATTCTTTAAAAAAAAAACCTGTTCCAACTCAAAAATATCATTCTTTCCTAAAATTTCTTGCTAAAATTAAAATTATCATTATTCCAAAAATTTCCTGTTAAAATCGGAACTATCTGTTTAAAAACTACCTGTACCAAATCAAAATTATTCTTTTTACCAAAATTCCCCCTTTTTCCGTTCAGGTAGACACCATGTTTATCTCAAGTGAAAAAATCCTAATCTTGACTGATCTAAATGTATTTTGAATTATTTTTTCAACTTTTGCAACTAGAACTGTTGACTTTGATTAGCGTCGGAGCAGATTTCGTCCTATTTCGTCAAAACTGAGGCCTTATCTATTTGAATAATAATAAAAGTAGCATTATGTCAGACATTACGTGGAGCGATCGAAGAGGGGACACGCGAGCTCTCACAATTAAGTGGCCAAGAATCGTCTCGGCCACGACGTCGAAGATAAATACAATACATAATATCTTGAAAGGACATTCGCGCATTATCGAAAACTGAATCAGTCTCGGCGATCGGTTATCGCAGTCGAATCAAACACTAAAACGTGAATGTCGAGCCAAGACCGAACAGGCCCTCCCTCCCTCCCGCCCTAATAAAAGTCCATCCCCTCTCTAAAATTTCCCACAAAAAAAAGGATCAATCATTAAAGAATACTGTAAATAAAAACTGGGGAAAAAATCTCCCAGCTCTCGAGTTTGCCAAAATATTAAAGACACCCTCGAGGAAATTTCAGAGAGTCTTAAGTAGCGCGCGCATCCCCAAAAATTCCGAGCGATCCGACGACGTGTGTATGCGTGTTGTAACGTATTTTGGATGTTTACTTTAAATGTAGCATATCATTTTAGTCGTTATTATTATATTGATATTGAACTACCTAGCCTAATATTTACAATTTTCGCTCTTGGCACTACTTTTTTTGCTCTCTGACATTCTCTAAGATTCAAAGGAACACACAGCTGCAGATTTGGACCTTTTCTCCCTAAAGATTCCTACCTTACCGACCTCAGAAGAATACGACAGCTCAAGTGGTTCTTGTCCGTGCTGAGTTGGCCCGGAAAAGGAATCTTGATCAAGAAATCGGTCCCTGTCCACCCACACTCACTCCAGTCATAATTTGTCGCTCCTTTTAATTTCTTTTACTCTCTCATTTGCACCCTGACTATCCCTGATTTTCGCACCCGCAACCGACCACGAATCAACCCGTTCGCTCGCCGCTTTAATAATAATATACTCGCAATTCGCAGGTCTTGCAATATTGCCAATAAATAATTTACTAAGTCTTTTTCGCAAAAGGACAAACTTCCACGATACTCGAGAATTGTCCGTTCGCCGAGGGGGTGGCTCTCCTCGTCCTCCTCCCTTCCCTTCCCCCGCCACACGATCCTCAGCCACCAACTTCGATTTTGATCACAACTTTTTCAACGATTACTACGACTTTGGACTTTGAGATCTGGCTAGAAACTGGCCTTTAGGATTGCTCGACGGAAACGCTGGTCCATTATTATCATCATCACCTCTCTCTCTCTCTCTCTCTCTCTCTCCCTCTCTCTTTTATATAATCATATTTTTTTCTATCATCGCCTTCCTTTCCGTCGTTGTGAAAATCCCCGCTGGAGCCCCACTTCTTTGTTTTGGGGGCAACTGGTGCTGTCCCTTTCCACGGACAGAAGACGCGAGCCACGAAGTTTCTCTTGCGAGTAGTCAGTCTTGAGGAATTCTCCGCACCTCGTGAAGAGAAGGCACATCGACGCAGAGGAGGATGAGGATGAGGATGTGAGGACCTCGCCTTTGGCTCTCCGCCCGGAAGCTCCCCGAGGAGGGCAGCCTGTCTGTCTCGAGGAAATGTTTGTTGGGTCTGGGAGACCCGGTATCGAGTTGGCCCGACAACGCCGTGGATCAGACGTGCTGTTGGTGCTGCTGGCTCTCGTCGGCCTCGCAAGGGACGACCGTCAGACTGGAGAGGTTGCTCAGGTTGCTACTCGATTCGGAATAACTCGAGAGGGTCGGCCTTCTCGGGGGCGGGGGTGGTACCACTACTGCCGGCGTCGAGTTGCCGGGATTCGGGAATTTCCTGAATACCCTCAGGAGCGAACTTCCGGCACTGTGGCAACGCACTATTCGCTCAGGAGCGTCCAGTAACGCTGATTGGCTTCTGTAAGGTGGCGGACTCTCGCTGTCGAAGACGGTCCGGTTTGGGGGAGGTCTCACACACTTCTGGTAGATCTCGCTTTCCTGAAATGAGAGAAATTTGTTTAGTAAAAGGGATACATTATTTTATTTTTCTTTCTTTATTTTTCATTTAATCCTTCGAGTACACACCTCTTTTTTCGCACATCTCCAACACACTGGGTCAAACTGACCCTGTTCACGTTTTAGTTGTCTGTAACTTTGCAACTACTAAACCTTTTTACTTAAAACAATGTAGAGGTATATTTTCAAATATGTTAAAGTAATTATATGCATTATAAGTTTATAAATCTTGAACATACGTGAAAAATTCGCGAAAAAAATATTTTTGCAAAAAATTAAGTTTCATGAAAAAATCTAAACTTTTTCTTAATTTTTAATATTTTTAGCTTAGAATTTATGAAAATACTCTCAAAGTATGCATAAATAATAAAAAATAGTTCTACTTTGTACCTTCAAAAAAAATTGATTTCGCATAATGATGAAAACGAAAAATCCAAATTTTAGTAAATTCGACGTTAAGTACACACATGAGTCACCTTGAAGCTGCTTCGATTTCAATCGCTTCTCAACGACGACTGATGACTCGGCACGCTACTGCACGCTACTGCAAATTTTTCAAACTCCTGAGCTCTACTTTTGGTCATAGTTGGTGACAGGGTCAATATGACCCAGTGTGTACTCGGAGGGTTAACTGGCGAGTAACATAGCTGGCACACTGGGGTATTATTAACCCCAAGCGATAAAGACTTCCCACAAAGAGCCAATTCATTATTTTTAGTAGCTAAATTTTTTATATACTCTTGGATAGTAACTTTAAAGAATGATGTGGATTATTTGGTTTGAAATTTATTTTAAATATGAAAAAAAGATGGTCGAAGTTAAAGAATAGCAAAAAATCAGATTCTGTGGGGGTTTTAAAGGGGGTGCCTGGCTAAGGTGACAAGGACGTTTAAGTAACAATTTCAAATATATTGTCATGAATTTTGATGAATTTTCATGTCTGGGGTAATTTGACCCCAGTGTGCCATCGAAGGGTTAATGATGTACAGATTCCCATTACCGACATTTATCGACATACTGAAGATTCATTTTCTACTAAAAAGACGAATTTTTAACAAAATATTAAAATTTTGAACCGAGTAATTGAAGGGTTAACTGAAAAATATTTGGCAACCGAAAATAGAAGATTAAAATTTTCAGGTAGAAAAATTGATATTAAAAAAAAACGACGTTTCAACGAAACAGATTAGTCTTTAATCAAAAACTGATTCTCAACCAAATAAATGAATTCGCAACCCAGAAAAGAGTTAATATTAGAAAAAGAAAACGAAAAACCAAATAGATGAATCTTCAAAAATAATAATTTTAATAAAGTAGTTCAACCTTCAACTAAATAAATGCATTTTCAAAAAATACATGTACTTTTACAAAAACTGATGAATTTTACACTGAAAAAATCTATATGTAACCAAAAATGAAAGTTAAATTTTCAGTCAAAAAATGTATTTGTAACAAAACAAAACAAAAAAAATTCCAACATAAGCTAAATTCAAACAAAAATATGAATTTTTAACAAAATTGTTGAATTTTAGCACACAAAAAAATTGAATTAGGATTGAAATAATAAAATTTTCAGTGAAAAAAAAACATAATTTTCATTATGATAGTAAAATTTGCAACCAAAGAAAATCATCTTCAAATAAGAAAATGAATTTTTAATAAAGTATTTAAACTTGCAACCAAGTTTCTGAATTGTAATTTTCTACCAATAAGATAAATTTTCAATCAAGTTGATTATTTTCAACCGAAAATAGAAGTTACATTTTAAATTAAAAAAATTAATTATGAGACGAAGATAAAACGAATTTTCAAGAATATAGTTAACTTTTCAACCAAACAGATAATTTTTTTAGCTAAATCGATGAATCTTTAACCAAAAGTATTTTTTATTATTAGTATTATTGTTATTATCCACCAAAAGTATAAATTTCAACCAAATACCTTAATTTTTTATCAAACAGACAAATTTTTTACAAAAAATTTGAATTTTTATATATAATATATAATAATAATATAATATATAATAATTAAACTTTCAATCAAAGAAATGAATCTTCAACCAACAAAATAAATTTTTGACTAAGAAAAATTATCAATAAAACAGTTAAATTTTTAAATTAAAAATGTAAAAAAAATGAAATAATTGAATTTTTAGTTAAAAAATTTATTTTTAGCAACAAGAAAAAATTTTTCAGCAAACAAGCTACATTTTTAACCAAATAGATCCATTTTTAGCTAAAACGATGAATCTTCAACCAATAATATAAGTTTCCAACTAAAAATATTAATCTTTAACCAAAAAAATTAATTTTCAACCAAATAGTTGAATTTTCGTTTGAAAAGAAATTTTTAATACAATAATTGAATTTCCAAACAAAGAGATGAATCTTCAATACACAAAAAAATGAATTTTTAACCACGAAAATTTCTTTTTCATCAAAAAAAAAAAAAGAAAGAATTTTCAACAAAATCTATGAATTTTCAACTAAAAAAATACATTTTCAACTCAAAATGAATTAGTGAAATTTTCAGTTAAAAAATAGATTTTTAATAATAAAGAAAATGGTCAAGAAATAAATTGCATTTTTAACCAAAGAGATCAACCAAAAAATGAATTTTTAACAAATAAGTTCAATTCTCAAACAAGCAGTAGAAATTAAAACCACAAAGGTTAATTTTCAACTAAGGATTTTAATTTTCTGCCATAAAAAAAAGAATTTTAAACTAAATAGTTAAATTATTAACTATAAAATATACATTTTTATCCAAAAAATGGAACAGTTAAATGAAGTAGTTTCAAACGAAAAATAAATCGAATTTTGTACAAAATAGTTAAATTTTCAGCGAAAAAAATTATTATTCAATCAGAAAAAAAATTTGTAACACAGTAGCAAAAGTCACAAATGGATATTTATGTCTGTAAGCAGTCTAACTAAAATAATGTTTTCATATTATTTTCCTCAGGAAATTATATCAACTTTCAATAAAGTAGTTGAATTTTCTACAAAAAAGGGGAATTTTCAGGCAAATAATTAAATTTTCAAACAAAAAGATGGTAAATATTGCTGCAACGTTTTTTTTTTATTATTGAATTTGTAATTTATTTATATAGTTTTGTACATTCTAAAGTATGATAGAACATCACTGAAAAATTCTATTTGAATAACAAACTTGTTAATATACCTACTAATTATTTAGTTTATTTCAGTATAATAATCAAGCACTTCCCAATAACTAAGTGTTTAAATTTTTAGACAAGAAGATGAATTGTCAGACAAGAAGATTAATTTTTTACCAAAAAAGCGAATTTTCAACAAAACAGCAGAATCCTCAACAAAAACTATTTAATTTTCAATCAAACATTAGCATTTTTAACAAAAAAGCTGGAATTGCTACAAAAGAAAAAGACTAAACTCTCGAATCAGGAAACTACGAAAAAACAAAGAAATTTCTCGCTGTCTCATCTAAATTCATTGAATCACAAACGAGGTTTCTTATTAACCACATTCAATGAATAATTATTACTCTCCATTAACAGCAGTCATTAAAAAAATTATGTGCACTCTGATCTCTCATTTTGTCAAGATTCAAGATTACTTAAAAATAAACAAATTAAATGATCAATTTTTAATTAAAATTAAAATATGTCTGCCAATTAAAACACTCAATTAAGGGACGTAGTTCTAAATTTGTTCGACACCAATCACTTTTTATATGCCAACAAATTTCTAGACTACGTTTATTCTATCTAAGGATAACACAAAAAGCTAGTGGAGTTCCTTAGACTTTTATACTCCCTAACTTCAAACTAAGAAATATAAAAAACCACAAGAAAATACCAGACAAGCATTAATAAAAAAATGATTCAGAGGGATAGTGAATTCCATAGGAATCTTCGAAGAAAGCATAGGAAAAGGAGAGTTTTTCAGTTCTTTGATAGGCCTTCGAAGGAAAAGAACTTAGAACACGCAATACCACCCCAACCTGCCCGGGGATTGTGTTGCTGAAACTCTACCCTAACCCTCATCAGGGGTGAACTCGATCCCCTTACTCCTACTGCTTTTCCCTTTTGCAGAATTTCAAAACAAGTACCAGCATTTTATTATTATTTATTCATGATGTCTTTACTAACTTTTTTCTATCTCATTCGTACCTATAGCCCCCTCCAATTCTTTAATATACTCCTAACGTAATCCTCCCATAAAATCTTCACCACATTCTCTTGCCAGTAATTCATTTTCTCTTCTATATCCGTCCTATGTTTCTTATTCTTATTCAGAGTCCCCACTTACTGTTCTTTTTTTTATTCGCCTTTTATTCTTTAATCTACTCCTCACCTAACTATCCACTAAAATCTTCACCACATTCGCTTGTCCACTTTATCTTCAATTTTTCTCTTACATCCTTTTCATGTTTTATTTTCCCAATCACAGATTCTCTACCCATTTCTTCTTTTTTTGATACTCATCCAATTCTTCCTCCCTTAAAATCTTTCAAACATACCCTTGCCAGCATCCTTTATCGGCAATTACTCTCCTACAACCTTCCCATATTTCCTCTTCCCATTAATACATTCTAAGATTTCTGATCCCATTCTTTTCTCAATACATTCCTTCCCTTATATCCCAATCTAAATATTTCTATTCTAGTCCATATTCTCTTTCCACATCCTTTTTCTAAATACTTTGGTACTGCAATACTATCATCATTTTTTTATGCTCTTCCTCTTCTCATTTACAGATTTTGCACTTTCTGTTCTTCTTTTTCAAATTCCTCCCCTTACCTTCTTTCTCAGTCTAATTCTTGCTACTTTTTCCATCTTCTCTCTCCCCATCCCTTTTCTAAATACTTTGGCCCTATTTCTTTTTATCATTTTATACCATTTATTATATTTTGAGAACTCAATCATCCGCCATCCTTTTGTTAATTATTTTTGGTGTGGTTGAAGAGGGTGACGATGATGATGAGAGAGGAGCGGATGATGATAGAAAAGGGTGATTGTGATAGAGATAAGCGGAAGGGAGATGATGGATGAGGTCGAGAAGGGAGATGTGGAGGGATGGTAAAGGAGAAGGAGAGGGAAGGAAGGGAAATATGGGAAGTAGAGGATGTTAAGGAGTAGGATAGGAGAGAGAGGGGGGAGTTATACTAATTCTTTATCAAAAGATTGGTCTCTGTTTTTGTTTTGAGGGGGTGTTTACCTGTTCGGGATCTCGAAGATGAAGGGCCGTATGAGCCCCATAGGGACGTTCCTCGCCATCCGGAAGTTGGAGCCGTGGAGGAAGATCCAAGGCCAAATCTTGCCGAACACTTCCGGCCCTTACAGCTCTATCCCTCGCCGCAGCCACCATCACTTCCTGCATTCCATCACCGCCGCCGCCACCTCCGCCGGCTGGACCACCTTCGAGCCCACCTCCAAGACCGCCGTGTCCTCCACTGCCAACCTCCATTCCTGGACTCACCGACAGCATCTGTCAAATAACAAATTTCATTAGGATTCTAGCTGATTCTCATCCTACCAAAGCTATATATTTTTAGAATCTATCTAATTCAGTAAAAGTGAAGTCCAAAATTCTCTCAAAAGGGCAGAAATAGTTCATCTAAATAAGATTTGAATTTTAAGTCAAAAACAGTTGAATTTTTAATATAAAAATAAGTTTTTACCAATATAGGTAAATTTCCAACAAAATTAGAAAATATTTAACTAAAAATATAATTTTCGAAAGAATCAATTAAAGGCTCGAAAAACAGAACCAAAAGAGCGCCCGATCAATAGGTAGGAGTGGGGATGACGCCCAGAACTGCTCATTCGGTTCTGCAAAAAATATGATTTTCTTTTTGAAAGAAGATGCATTCTCAACCAAAAAATACAAATTTTCAGCAAATATATGAATTTTCAACTAAAAAAAATAAATTTTCAACTAAGGAGGTGAACCTTAAAAAATTAATTTTTAAGAAAGCAGTTCAACCAAGTAGTTGAATTTTTAACTAAAAAAAGAAACTTGAATTTTTGATAATTTTTTCTTTTCTTTTAATAAATTAATTAAAGATAAATTTTCTATGAAAAAATACGAATTTAGAACCAAAGAAATATTAATTTTCCACCAGATAAATGAATTTCTAATTTAAAAAGTACATTTTTGCCAAAAATTCACCCGTTAAACTTTCAGTTAAAAAAATTTAAAAAATTAATTTTCAACAACAAAAAAATTAATTTGTAACAAAGTGGTTCAACTTTTCAGTGAGTAGTTGAATTTCTGATATCAAAAAATATTTTTTGAACAAAATAGTTAGATTTTCAAATTCACATCTTCTGACATGGATATTCCGTTTTCTTAAATTTACGAAAATTTTGTTTCTGTAAATTGAGAAACCGTACTTTAAAATTTTTAACAATCGCGATCAATAAATTTTCAAAGCTATCTTAGTAGAATATGGATTGCTCACGCGAAGAGAAAGTTTTGATAAAACATCAAATTCCACACATCTTCAGAATGTAAATTGCCCAATTCATTGTCAAAGCAGGAGTGGGGATAACGCCCATAAAACGGGATGAAAGACAGTGCTCTCTTTCGTCGCGTTTTGCGCGTCATTCCGACTCCTGTCCGCTGCTGGAGGGCTCGTTCGGTTCTGCTTTCTGAGCCTTCAATTGAAAAAAAATTGAAATAGAAAACATCATTTTCAAAATTCCCTAATTTTTTCGTGACTAATTTCTTGCTTTTTCTTGATCATTAATATTCAAAGACCAAAATTTTAAGCTTGTATCATTTTTAACATATAATCATTAATAAACATAATAAAACAATTACAAATAAAAATTGGAAATTTATTATCCTTCACTGAACCTAAGAGATCCTCTTATTTTGTCGACCATGGTATAATTTAATTATTTCAATAGTGTCGTTTACTGGTCTATTATTTTGGAAAAAAAAATCTGGCTCAGCCCGGATTTGAACCTGGAACGCCACTATACATGAGTAGCATTCACCAATTAAGCAACCATAAAAAAGTGTGAGTATAGTAAATCTTGTTTGATGAATGCAAATAAAAGAAGATTTGGGACTACGCCACGTGGCTGAGCTATAGCTATGACTATGACTATAGTTATGGCCATGGCTAAAGCTAGAGCTAAAAATGGGCGTTCTCGGTTCCGGTTGAAAGTAATAACGATAATTCACGGTAGTTCAAGACGAAATGGATCTTTTTTGGTTGGCATGTGGGTTCATAAACTGCAGCTAAATGCTAAATCGAAGTCGATGTCGCGCACTGATGAAAGACTGAAAGAGGACGTTCCAAGGTAACAAGCACGAAATGCTTTCGTGACGATCGTAAAAATGTCTGAGTCTGAGACGCGTCTAGCTGATTATTGCCAGGCCTCCAACGGACATAAAATCAGCTGAGGGTTCCTTCAACGTCACCAACAAAATCCACTTCATCTTCAGTCTCTCCTAAGTTCAAACGAAATTATCCTCCACTCTTCATAAGGTCAAATTTCTTTTCCAAAAAACCCCAAGTTACAAGTTCAATATTTTATCACCGTACTAGATGTAAATTCAATTATTTAGATAGGCGAGTGCGAAATGGTCCAAATCATACAAAACCTAACACGTTTCGTCTGAGGCTGACTCACCTGGAATCATCACTAATGCAATGCGGTCAGACGACTCAGAATTTGATTGACCTAAAATCCGAAATATCTCCCAATCAGAAAAATTGCCTTCAAAATTATTCTAATTTTAGTTTAGTTCGTTGGTTTAAATTTATTAGTGTTTCTTTTCTGCAGATTCCGGAATCTCCTATCCTAATCTCTATTTAAATTAGATCTCTAGTCGAAAGTAAATTTGAAATTTGAAAAAATGATGATTTATGAGGATTTCTTGCTGACATGAGTCGGTTTATCTCTGGAAACATACCAGATTACCAGCCATGAATTCCGAGGTTATCAATAAGGTCTTGTCTCCAATAATGCGTCATCCTGAAAGTCTAAGTCCAGTCATTACATTGTGAGTTACATCGCGAGAGCGGGACAGCAATTGCTATATTTATTATTATTGCAGGCGTAAAAGCGTAAATTTTTGTTTATAAAGGTCTAGAGTCTATATCGAAGGCATTCTGCGAAACGGGATTTGATAAAGTTCGGAGTATAATTAGTACTTTCAAACAATGCGCTAGTATCTTCAGGCAATTAATCGTGTATGTCGAGTATTGATATTGCAATTAATACGATTTTGATTTATAGTCACTCGAAAAAGATGTTCGATAGTTGTATAATTTGTGTTACATTCTTGTCAACCTTTTGAGCCTCGCGAGTTTCAAGGATATCAACTTTTAAAGAGATTTAGGAGAAAGAAGATCTGATGCCTTTTAAGAAGCGAAGCACTAAGATGAAGAGAATCCGTGATCAAAACAAAATTGTCCACTCAAAAAGACGAATTTTCAACGATAAAAAGTTAATTTTTAATTATACTGTTGTATTAACAAACAAACAGTTTGAACTTTTGTTAAAAAGAGATTCTTTTTCAATCAAATAGTGGCCTTTTTCAACCAAGAAAGATGATTTTTCTACCATAAAAGATGAACTTGTAAGCCAAAAGAAAGAATTCACAACAGAACAGTGGAATCTTTGACCAAAAAAGATGATCCTAACAAAAAGATGAATTTCTGTAAAAATAATAAAAAAGTTTTTAAATAGTTGAATCTTCATTCTACAAAATTGTCGAATTTTCGAACAAAAAATATTAAAAGTCAAGACAAAACTGTTGAATTTTGAACCACGAAGATCACTTTAAAAAAATAGCTGAATTTTTTACCAGAGAGGTGATTATTAAAGAAAAATTAATTTATAACAAAGTAGTTTAACTTTTCACCAAGCAGTTAAATACAAAAAAAAATTTCAACCCAATAGTTCAATTTTCAACCAAAAATACAAATTTAGAACCAAGTAGAAGAATTTTCTACCAAAAAGTCGAATTTTCGATAATATATATGAATTTTCAACAAATTTCAAACAAATGGTTGAATTTTTAAACAAAAAAATTTTTAAAAGAAACCAAACAGATGAATTTTTAACCGAATAGTTGAATTATCATGAAAAAAAAACATTCAGATAGAAGTTGAATTTTTAACCAGAAAATTTAAATCTTTAAGAAAACGTACAATTCCAACCAAAGAAGATGACTTTTCTGCAAAAATATTAATTTTACAGTAAACGCAGAATTTACAACGAAATAGTTAAATTACCCATAAAAAATTGAACCTTACAAAACAATTAATTTTTAACCAAACCGATGCACATTAAAAAAAAAAGAATTTTGAACAAAACACATGAATTTTCAAATAAAAGGATGAATATTTAAAAAATTCGTTTCCGACGAAAGCATATTGAAGAAAAAAAGAATATTGAATAAGACACATGAATTTTGAACTAAAATTATGAAAATAAAAAAAAAGAATTTTCGAAAAAGGAGTTCAACTTTCTACTAAATAGTTGAATTTTCAACTCAGAAAAATAAATTTTCAACCAGATGGTTCAATTTCTAACTTAAAAATATTAATTATTAACCAAGAAGGTGAACATAAAAAAAAAATTTCAGTGAGTAGTTCAGCTGAGTAGTTGAATTTTTAACTAAAAAAAGATAACATTTTTAACCAAATAGTTGAATTAATGGTTGATTAATTTTCTTCTGATGAAGACGAATATTTAAGAAAATATTCTAATTTTGAACCAAACAGATGAATTTTCAAAACAGAGAAGAATTTTCAAGAAAATAGTTTGACATTCAACAAAATACTTTGTGATGATTTTTTCTTTTCTTCGAATTAATTAATTAGAGCTTAATTTTCCATAAAAAGGACGAATTTTTAACTAAAGAAATATTAATTTTACACCAAAAAGTTAAATTTCCAACAACAAAAAAGCATTTTTTACTACAAATTCACGAGTAAAATTTTTAGTTTAAAAAAGTAATTCTAAAAAAAAATCAATTTGTAACAAAATTGTTCAACCTTTTACCGAGTAGTTGAATTATAACATAAAAAATATCTTTTAACAAAATAGTTATAGTTTCTACCAAATTCACATCTTATGATAATATATCAATAAATTGTCAAAGCTAGCTTAGTATAGAACTCAGATCGCTCATGAAAAGAGAAAGTTTGGATAAAACATCAATTTCATACATCTTCAGAATGTAAATTTTTCCAATTCGTGGTCAATTTTTTTTGGTTCCATTCTGCCTTCACGTCGCATCAGTTTTTATAATAAAAAAAAAACATTCTACAATACAAAGTTTTTCCGTATAATGGTAACCAACAACGTCAACGTGATTTTTATTTACAGTCACTCGAAAAAGATGTTCAATATATAGAAAAAAATGGTTAGTTGGGCCCCCTGTTTAGTTGATCCTGCTATTTCGTTAGTTGGCACAACAATTCCATTAGTTGCAGTCACTATTCAGTTAGTACCATCAACTAATGAAATGGTTGTCCCAATTAATAAAATAACAGTACCATATCTTTGATTGAGAACAATGCCTAGTTGGGGCCACCTTTTCAGTAATAACCTTTTTAGCAGTCCGAGTTGCTAATTAATTAAACATCTGTACCATTAATTGATTCGCATAACAAATTAAAGTAGCTGTCATACTTATTTTATTTGTTATTGCGGCTGGTACGACTGCGAAAGCGACAAAGGTACCAACATTTAGATATAGTAGCTGCTATAACTCACTGTTGATTGATGTTGCATCTGGTGAAATTCCAGATAATTATTGTTTTTTAATGAGCACGTATAAATGACAAAAGCGTGACATTTTTTTCAAACTTCAAGCAGATATTCACATTTCCCTTCTTTTATAAATTGAAAAGATCCCAGTAGGCTGAACTGACATCAAAGTCCCAACAGAAGATGTTCTCGCCCATTGGATCTTTCTAATCCAGTTTTCGATTGCACATGATAGTGGCAGCTATTTTAATTAATTTCTTCAACAAAAAGAAAATAGCACCTTTAAAGATATTATTTTGAATAAGAATATCCGATATATAAAATAATCTCTTTAGTAACTTCAACTACCGACATGAGACGTTTACCATACCTAGATAGAACTCTGACAAACTAAAGTTGCTAGTCCACCTCATTAGTAACAACTACTCGCAGCCAAAATAAAACAAAAACAGTTCTCACGACTCGCGTGTTTGAAATATTTTAACTTTTACGCGATTTAGTAAAAAAAATTAATAAATGAAGCCTTTTAAGATGAAAGGAGAACGTGACATTCTTCAGCCAAGCAGAATCCTTAGTAGATGGAGGGAAAGGTACAAAGGTTATGGGAAACAAGATGTCTCTTTAGTGAGGTAGGTCTTTTGCACCGAGGCAGAGCAGAGAGAATCGGTAATTGAGAAGGGTCCTTGTACGTGGACAGTATGTAAGTTCCTCTACTTACTACCATATGCACACTGCAAGTGCAGGTACGTTCAATTCTCGAGACCCAACATAACAATAAAATCTTGAATATAAGCTATGTAATTTATGCAACGCCCGAGCAACATAAGCCGCAGAATAATTACGCCAATACCGGCAAGACTTTGCAATATATATACGTGTTGTCCATAGACCGAGCCGAAGCAAATAGGTAACAAAAGATATTCTAAACACAATGCCACGAGTATGACGGCGTTGATAGTAAATCCTATGAATTATGCATACAATGAGAAGACAAATCAGCTGAGTCGAGTGGGAATGCCGCAAAATAAATACCATCCTGCCACCTTAAAATCTGCGTTTTCCGCTCTTTAAAACCGGTATGGTACTACATTGTATGGAAAACACCTGAACCTTATTTACGTGGATATTACAATGTGCATTGTAATACATAAGCGAGATGCATCAGCATTAGTACAAAAGATTCAAACTTAGGCGTTGGCTTTTTGTTAGTTTACGATGGCTTTATTGACCATAAGTCATGTTATCGCAAGGTTTAAGAATGTTAATTTTCTGCTTTAGAGCATCAGGAATTATATAAGAACTTAATTTCTTTAAACTATAACCAAATTCGTTTGATGTTTATATATTGTCTATCAGCCCAGAATAAAGTGATAATAAAATTTGTTTCAGGAATTTTTTTAGAGGGATAACGTTTTATTCAGACAACTTTGCGTTTTTCAAAACGCATGTGTTGTAATTAAAAAAAAAAAGAAAGTTTAACCAATATTTGGTTAAAGTTTATCTTGTAAAGTTATTTTTTGTTTCAGCGAATCTTTCATCGGAAATCGATGTAAAGTTTATCTTCTGTTTTTTCTGTTAGTCAGAAGGAAACAATTTTCAAACAAAAAGGATGACTTTTTAACAATGATTTTATAATTTTAACAAAATAGATTAACTTTAATCAGCTAGCTGAATTTTCAATTAAAAAGATAGATTTTCTACCGACAAAACATATTTTCTACCAAATAGTTCAATTTTCAATCAAGGAGATACATTTCTTACTGACATTCTGAATCTTCAGCTGGAATAGTGAAATTTACAGTTAAGAAATCAATTTTCAACCAAAAATAACGATTTTTCGACAAAATAGTTAGATTTTTAACCAAAGAGATGAACTTTTAACGAAACAGTTGAATTCTGAATTGAAAAGACGAATTTTCAACAAAACAGTTGACTTTTTGACCCAATGATTTTTCAACAAAATAGTTAAATTTTTAGCCCAAGAGATTAATTTTTAACAAAACAGTTTAATCCTTAATTGAAGAGAAGAATTTTAAACCAAACAGTTCACTCTTCGACCAAAAACACTTTTTCACATTTTAATTTTTAACAAGGTATAGGTTAATTCTCAACCAAACAGTTTTTTTTCAACTAAAAAAGATCATTTTTCAACTAAATATGGAACAGTTATATTTTCAGTTTTAAAAATCACTTTTTGAATAAAAAAAATTATTTTAAAAAAAATAGTTGAATTGACAAACAAAGGATGAATTTTCAATACAAAACATAAATTTTCAAAAAAATAATTAATTTCGCAACCGAAAAGCGAATTTTCAACGCAAAAATAACTTTTCTACCAAAAATATGAATGTTCAAGCGAAAAAATTAATTTTCTACCGAAAAATACAAATTTTCCTACAAATAATTGAATTTCAAACTAAAAAATATTTAACAAAATACTTGAAACTTTCAACCAAATTGTTGAATAAAAAAAATTCATAAAATGGTTTAACTTTTAAACAAATAGTAATTAAATTTTAAACCAAAAAAAACGTTAATTTTCAATTGCGATTAATTTTATGCCCAGTGAGGCGAAATTTCAACAGAATTCATAAATTTTTGACCAGATAGTTGGGAGTTTCAAATAAAAATGAATAAAAAATGTCAACTAAATAGTCAAACTTTTAATGATAAAAGATCATTTTTTTACGAAAAATGGAATAATTATACTTTATCAAAAAAATTAAGATTTTAACAAAATAATTCGAAATTTAATCAGATAGTTAAATTTTTATCTACAAATTTGTAATTAAAAATAGAGTAGTTACAATTTCAAATTACAAAGGTTAATTTCCAACGAAAAAAAAACACAAGAATTTGCAGCCGAGAAGATTAATTTTCTACTAAAAAGGAGGAATTTTGAACAGGATTTATAAATTTTCAAACAAATATTTGAATTTCTAAACAAATAAATTTAGTCAAATATCTAAAATTCTCCATTAAAAAGATATATTTATTTTAAAAAATCCTAACTAAGTAGTTCAATTTTCAACCAAGGAGATGAAATTTGAACGAAAATTAGATAACTTTAACCAAAAAATGAATTTTTCTACCAAAAACGTTTAACTCTCAACCAAGTAGTTGAATTTTCATCTGAAAAAGTTAAATTTACAATTGAAAATTAATAGTTAAAATTTTTAATTAAAAAAATGACTTTAATACAATTTTCAAATTTCCTAAAAAGTAGAATAACCCTTTCACAATCAGGCGAGAAAGAATATATTGATCCAAAAATGTTTTTAAAGAAAAAATACTACAAACTCACTTGATATCTGCAGGGTACATGTTTTAGGTATCGCTGAATCCAAATCTGAGGTTGGATTTTCAAAATTTAAAAAGACGTATCCAATATGGCGGACATGAAATAATAAACATGTTTGGATCTAGATAAAAATGGTGGTAGTTAAATTTCTGGGGTCACTGATTTCGAATCTGATGTTGTATTTTCAAAATTCTAAATGACGGATCCAATATGGCGGACATAAAATATTTAAACTGTCCGGAACTTTGATAAAATTGATGATAATTATGTTTTTAGGGTCGCAGAATCGAGACTTGTTGCTTTATTTTAAAAATTTAAAATCGCGGATCCAATATGGCGAACCAAAATTGTCAAAAATGTTTACAACTTGATCAGAGTGTTTATATTTCAGTTATTGTGATCGCTGAATCGAAATTTGATGTTTGATTTCATGTTTGATTGAGCGACCTCAAAACCCACAATTACTTTATATTATTTTCTTTGAAATATTTGAATTTTCAATAAAAATCAGGAATTTTTAACGCACGAGATTAATTTTCTACCGAAAAAGATACAACAAAATGTAAGTTCCAACTTTTCCACACAACTTTAAGGATGTTAATTTCATTTAAAAAACGGGCTGTCAACGCAGAAGATAATAATAAAGGAAAAAAGTTTCTAGGTTGTCAGCAGTGAGATTGAATAAGGCAAGGGCGTGAGCGAAAAGAGGAGAGGAATTTGAGATTGTAGTTGAGATATGTGTGCAGTGTGCATAGGAATGAGTCCCGTTAAAAATTTGTGCATAGCTTTTATGGCTTTCATGGGTTCGTTTCACGGTCACCGCACAAGTCAATAATTTATTGAGGAAGAAGATGCACGTGAAGGTCGTTCCCCAGGAGAAGGATGAGTCGTCGAAGTTCAGCCATAATTTCTGCATTCGCAGGTGTTCTCCATTTTATGGTGCAGGAAACCACCACCGTTAACCATCGTGTTCTCGTAAAACTTAAACCGCTTATACTATACGAGCGCTTTCGCGGTTCCTCCCTTCCTTTCTTCCTTCCTTCTTTCTTTCCTTCCTTATGTTTCCACAACTATTATTCTAAAAAGTGGAAAGCTTTCACTTACTCATAAATAAAAGAGGAAAAAGCCTCGTAAAAACAATTAGTCTTATGTTAGAATTAACCGCCTCAGAGAAACTCATTTTATTTTAAAGAATTTCAAAGAATTTCAAACTGCTTACATTCTTTATTTCCTTAAGGATTAGACTAGTTTTTTTTAGAATTAGTCTAGTAGATCATAGAATATCGGAATGAGAAAGTATTTTTAAACTGATTTTCCTGTCTCTTTTTCCCTTGCTTAAGGAATTTCTCTTTTCAATTAAAAAAGATTTTTTTTAAATAGTTAAATTTTCGAAGAAACAGATGAGTTTTCAACAAAAAAGTCGAATCCTAAACTGAAAAGGCAAAACCAGAAAGTTTTCACCTAGAAAATTTATTTTCTGCATGTGAAAATAAATGTGCAAAAATAGTGAATTTTTAAACAAATAGTTGGATTTTCAACTAAAAAAGATCATTTTCATACTAAAATTTTTTACAAAAAAAAATTGAATTTATAACAAAATAGATAAGCCGTCAAGACAAAAGACAGATTTTCAACCAAACAGTTAATATTTTAACCAAAATGTAGAATTTTTAACCCAAAATATGAATTAATTACCAACAAGATTAATTTTCTACAGACAGAAATAAATTTTCAACCAAAAACATGAATTTTTAAAACAAAAGATCTAAAAATTGATTAGTTACATTTTTAATTTAAGAAATCAATATATTATGAAAAAATATTTTTTGAAATAGTTGAATTTTTAACTAAAGAAATAAATTATCAACCACAAAAATTATTGTTTTACACAATAATAAGAAATATGAAAAAATGCATGAATTTTCAACAAGAAATATTAATTATCAGCTAAACGGTTGAGTTTTCAACAAACAAAAAAATAATTTTTTCGCGAAATTGTTAAATTTTTAACTCAGAAGATTAATTTTCCGTCGAAAAAGGCGAATTTCCAACAGAATTCATAAATTGTGTACCAAATAGTTGAAATTATAATTTAAAAAAATTTAACATTGAACCAAAAACATGAATTTTTAAATAACAAGAATTATTTTCTAAAAATAAAAACAAATTCTTAATAGAACTAATAAATTTACAACCTAATAGTTGAATTTTCAACCGAAAACATGAATTTTTAATCAAAGAGAATTATTATCTATGAAGATGAACACAAATTTTAAGAACTAATAAAATTTTTCTACAAAAAAAAAGACTAATTTAAAAAAAAATAATAATTTTGACCAAAGATATGATTTAACCAAGGAGATAAATGTTCTACAAAAAATACGAATTTTCATTAAAATACATAAATTTTCAGCAACAAAAGTTAGATGACAACCAAATAGTTGAATCTGAAAAAAAGCTTTTTCACAAAATTGTTGAATTTGTAAACAAATAATTGAATTTTCAACGAAAAACACTAATTTTCCAGAGAAAAGATTAATTTTCTACCAAAAATTATGAATTTTCTATCAAATAAATGAATTGTCAACCAAACATAAAATTACTTTTTCCGAAAATTATAGAATTTTTGACAAAATAATTTTATTTTCAAATTAGAAGATTAATTTTCTACCTAAAAAGACGAATTTTCAATAGAATTTATACATTTTCAACTAAATAGTCAAAAATTTCTGAATTTTTTTTTTTTTGAAAATCGCCTTTTTGGTGGATCAAAATCTTTTTTATTTAATATTAAAATCTTTTTTAAATTGAAAATTCTTTTTTCTAGAAAGCGAACCTTCATAGTTATAAATGAATTTATTGTCTGAAAATTAAACTTTTCTAGTTAAAAATTCCAGTTCTTCTGAAAAGTTATTTTTCGCTGCTTGAAAATTCAACAATGTGATTAAAAATTCAACTATTTGATTGAAATCTCACACCTTGCCTCAAAAATCAACTATTTGGTTAAAAGTTAGCTTTTTGTTGTTGATTATTCATCTCTCTTGGTTCAAAATGAACTATATTGTTGGAAATTCGACTTTTTTTTGTAGAAAACTATATTCTTCCTTGGCTAAAAATAAACTTTTTTGTTGAAAATGCAACTTTTCTGGTTGAAAAATCATATTTCTTCTAAAAAATTAGTCTTATTGGATTGGAAATTCAACAATTTGGTTAAAAATTAACTATTTTATGAAAAATTCATCTCTTGTCTGAAAGTTAAAATATTTCGTTAAAAGCTAAATCTGTTTTGTTGAAAATTCATCTGTCTTGGTTGAAAATGAACTTTTTTATTGAAAATGTATCTCATTGGGTTTTAAAGCAAACGGTTTTCTAAAAATGGGACATTTAAGCTTGATAAATAAACTCTTATATTGAAAATTCGTCTCTATTGATAGGAAATCCTTTTAGGTTGAAAATATCGTACCTACATTAATTTTAAATAAAAAAATTAATTCCCACATTTTCTTAAAAGATCACCCTCTTTCTCCTCTGTTGAAATCATTTTGGGCTGTAAGTCCGCGATTTTGAAAGAACATCTCAATTGATTGTTATTTTTAAATTTGCCAATCCAGAGACAAGGAATTTAAGAGATCAAAGGTCTTGGCACAAACAAGCCTCGTTTTAGAGCCGGTCGAAATTGTCGGCTTATTTCACGGTTATTTGGCAAGTCGGCCGAATTTTTCTCAGATGTCAAAAGTATTCCTTGGGTAAGCTTTAAGATGCGTGACACCTGGTAATTTTCAGCAGGAAATAAGTAACTAGTTTTCAAGCGATATACTTTTAAATTGATCTTTAAAAAGATATTTATACATCAGTTTTTGCTGTTTTATTCTCTAAAAGTTAATGGTTTTATTTATGGAAGTTGATTGGAATCAAGACTTGCAACGCAAGTTATAGGATGTAAAACGTAATTTCCCTTGTAAGAGAAATTACGCTGCTTTTACTGTTTGTAGAGACCATCACACGGTCCCGTTGCAGTCTACATAAGTGCATTGCCCTCCAATCGATTGCATCTAATATTCGTCGGCACAAATTGGGTGGGGCAAACTGCAAAAAAAAAAAATAATAATAATGATAACCAATTAAGCGAATCTATCAATGACATTTAATAACCCTCATTTCATGTATACTTCGTTAGGGTTCATATATCAGAACCGCAAATTACATACCTCAGAGATGAAAGGGTCAAATCTCATTTCCCGGTAATTGAGCTCCGCTGAAAAGGCTCAATTAAAAAGAGTCATCAAAAACGTATAATTCAATAGATATGGCCTTTTGCGGGTTTTCAGTTGGACTGCACTTGGTGTTTTGTGTTTCCGAATATAAAACAAACAAAAATTGTTATTAATCTAATCTCAACAAGTTTGTGTATATAATTATTAGTATCTCAATTACATCTCGAAGATAGGATCTAACATTTAATTATCGGTCTTGTTGTCTGGCTTCGGTTTATTAATACCATTTTTAAAGCCGTTTATAATCTTGCGTCTAGACAAGGTCAATTTAAACGACATTTATCCTCCTTACAATTTAATTTCAAAGAAATCTAAATATTCCACTCATATTTTTACATAATAAATCGCTTTGGTATTCTTTCAGATCGAAAAACAGGTTTTCATCTTCTCAACTTTCTCATTCCAAGATTATTTCAATCAATACGAATGAAGTGAAAGATATGTTTCTAAAACTAATTTCATTAAGGTTCCACGTTTCTTCAGTTAACAGAATTTTTATTTTATATGTATGCTCGTTCTAAGTTAATTATCTTACATGAAAAGAAGTGACTTTTGCCAATTAAAAAAAGAAACATTAACCTAATTTTCGGATCTTCTTATGTAGCAAAACATACTTCTAAAAGTGTTTATCTTTATCATAACTTTCTTTCCTCAAACAGTTCGTAAGACAAACGCTATCAAGATTTTACATTTGAATATTTTAGTGACATATAGTATGAAAGTACAGTACCTCTAGAGAAATCGATTTTTTGTATAGTTGTGGTACTCGATTGATAATTCTAGGATCGTATAAATTATTGACATTCATTAATTATGATGTCAATTAGGATGATATCAATTATTAATATCAATTCATTATGATAGCATTTAGGTTTCTTAAGTTTAAATACTATGTTCAATACACACACAAAATTAAGGTTTCAGTTTATTTTCTCGCAAACTCGTTATGAACTTACGTTGACTGCCATAATCAATGTCAATTCTAAAAAACAAATGAATTTCTTTCAATGTTCGTATTGTTCAAAATGAACGGACTGTGGTTCGATTTGTTTCAGAAGGTTTTGCATTGTTTTTATTTTGCAAATGATATTTCTTGTGCGTACTAGGTTCTTAAGTTTCAATACTTGGTTCATAAGTCTCAATACTTGCTTCTTAGGTTTCAGTAAGAGGTTCATAAGTTTCAGTACATAATTATTAAGTTTCAATTCTAGGTTCATAAGTTTATGGTTAGTTTCAACACTTAGTTCTTCAGTTGCAATAGTTTCTTAGTTCTCAAGTTTCAAGAATAAATTCTTCAGTTTCAATACTCGGTTATTAAGATACAATACTTGGATCCTAAATTTCCGAACTCGGTTCTTATGTTTCAATACTAAAGCTTCAGAACTTTAAAACTTCAGATACTTTAAAATTAAATTTATTGCAAAACATGTCAACCATGTAGGGATTTAAGGCATGTTTATGCAGTAAAACATGCTTCTAAAATAATAATGTTAGTTTATTTCCTTTACTACTTCCTGAAACCAACTATATCATGATTTCGCTGATGAATATTTCAGTGGTATGTAGAATAAGAGTACAGTGCCCCTAGAAAAATGGATTTTTGCTTTAGATGTGGCACTCGATCAATAATTCTAGGCTATATGCATCTCGCAATCAGGATGATGTCATGACATTTGCGTGGCACGTTGCACATTATATTTCTAGAATGCAGACCGGAGTTCTTAAGTTTCAATTCACGTTTCTTACGTTCTTAAGTCTTAGGTTTCAACTACTAAAATATTTTATCATTGGAGAGTTTGTTTTTACATGGTTTAAACATGTAAATTTTTAAGATTCAATACCCATTCTTTAGGTTTCAGTACTAGGACCATAAGTTTTAATGTATGGTTCTTCATATACAGTACCAGGTTCTTATGTTTCAAGATTGAAGCTTTAGAACTTTAAGATAAATTTGTCACTAAATGGGCTTGAATTACTTTTCATAGTACAAAGATTTTCAAGAGTGTGTGCATTTAAGCTGTATTTCTGTAGAATGCTAAGATACACTTTTAAAATTATTTTCTTAGTTAGACTCTTCCTCTAACTGCTTTCTATGATAAACTATAATGATTTCTCAGTATTGAATTTCTGCTGTTTTTTTCCTTTGCGGAACATACTACGCGATTCTACTAAAATATTTTATCAGAGAAGAGTCCGTTCTTACATGGTTCTTAAGTTTCAACTCTAAGTTCTTTAGTTTCAATACTCACTTATTGCGTTTCAATACCAGGTTCATAATTTTCAATACATGTTGCTTAAGATTCATTGTTCGCTTATTATTGTTCGACAGTAAAGCTTCCGAATTTTAAGGTACTTGTCACTAAAGGGCTTCAGGTATTTTTGACTTAAATTGACTGCATACATTTTTAACAAAGGTCTATTTATGCAATAACAGGGTGGCCAACTGAAAGTGACATATTCATAGTTTGCGCTAAATGCAAAGATTTGTTATAATTCATAAAATTCATTCTGAACATTCTTTAACACAAAAGAGCAAACTATTGCAAAATAAATTAATTTCGGAACAAATACTTAAACTTTCCACTAAAAAATATAAATTAAAAAAATCGAATATTTAAACTTTAAGCATAAAAAAATGTTCAACAAAAGAAAAACGGATTTTCAACCAAAGTCATGAATTTTCAAATAAAATTATGAACAACTGAAATAGTTAAGTTTTAAAGCAAAAAGATGAGTTTTTAACTAAAATGATGAATATTTAACTGGAACACTTGAATTTTCAACCAAAAAGATGAATTCTTAAACAACAAGATTAATTTTCAAATAAAATGATTCATTTTCTACCAAAAAATACAATTTTTAAATAAATAATATGAATTTTTAACGAAATAGTTGAACTATTAATTAAAGCAGACTAAGGTTTAATTCATTTTTAGTAAAAAAGATAAATTGTCAACCAAAACATAAATAATTGAACTTTAAGTTTAAAAAATGGGAAATTTGCAACAAAAAATTGTAACTATTAAACTATAATAGTTAAATTTTTAACCATAAATATCAATGTTTAACCAAAGAGATTAATCTTTAACTAAAATTATGAATTATTCAACTGGAATAATAGTTACATTTTCAGTTGAAAAAAAACATTTCAACCAAAAAACATCCAATTAAAAAAAAAGGTTTCAATCAAAAAGCTAATTTTTCAAACAAATAAATAAATTTTTAATTATACTAAAATGATGAATATTCAACTGGAATAATTATATTTTTTACCGAAAAGACGAGTTTTTAAAGAAGAGGATCAACCATCAAAGAAAAAGATTATTTTCTTCGTAAAAAATTCGATGTTTTTAAGAGTATACTTGAATTTTCAGAGGAATAGTTGAATTTTCAATTCAAAAAGATTTTCATCCAAATTTTTTAATTTGGAACTAGAAAAAGATACATTTTCAACAACAAAATGGCGTAGTTAAATTTTCAGGTAAAAAAATTAATTTCTAACTAAACTGATAAATTTTCAACTAAAATGATGAATCTTCAACTGGAATAGTTAAATTTTATGCCAAAAAGATAAATTTTCCACCATACAAAATTTAAGATTTATTTTCTACAAAAGAGGTAAATTTCTCACAAAGTAGATACATTTTCGAATTAGTTTAATTCCTAAATAAAAAATTCTTTACTTTTAACTGTAAATTAATGTTTTAGTTTAAAAATTCATCTTTTTTAGATGAAAATTCATCTTTTTGGTTCAGAATTCTTGCACTTAAAAAAAAATTTCGGTAGTAAATTGATCATTTTGTTTAAAAATTCAACTTTTTGGGTGAGAATTCTTTAATTTTATTGACAATTGTTATTTTTGGTAGTCAATTAATCTTTTTGTTTAACAGTTCATTTTTTTCGGTGAAAATTTAACAACTAGGTTTTAAAGTTGAAGTACTTTCTTCAGAATAAAAAAATAAATTTTGTTCTTCCTATCTTCAAAATTCAACTTTTTGGGTGAGAAATCTCGAATTTTATTGGAAATTGGAATTTCTGGTAGTAAATTAATCTTTTTATTAAAAAATTCAACTTTTTGGTTGAACATTTAACAGCTAGGTTTTAAAGTTAAACTGCTTACTTAAGAATACACAATACATTTTCTTCTTTCTATCTTAAAAATGCAGCTTTTTGGTTGAGAATTCTTGAATTGGATTAAAAATTGGTCTTTTTTGGTAGCAAATTAATCTTTTTGTTCAAAAATTCATCTTTTTTAGTTAAAAATTCAACTTTTTGGTTGAGAAACCTTGAATTTTATTGGAAATTGGGATTTTTGGTAGTAAATTAATCTATTATTTAAAAATTCAACTTTTTGGTTGAACGTTTAACAGCTAGGTTTTAAATTTGAACTAGTTACCTAAGAATACAAAATAAATTTTTTCTTTCTATCTTAAAAATGCAGCTTTCTGATTGAGAATTCTTGAATTTGATTGAAAATTGGTCTTTTTTCGTAGTAAATTAATCTTTTTGTTTAAAAAACTCAACTTTTTGGTTAAAAATTGAACAACTAGGTTTTAAAGTTGAATTATTTTCTTAAAAATGCATTTGCGGCTGTGGATTCAAAATTGTAGTTAAAAATTCATCTCTTCGTTTAGAAATTGAACTGTTTTGTTAAAAATTCCTTTTTCTTCTGTGAAATTAGTAATTCAAAATTTACCTATTCCATGTTTGGTCAAAAATGGTTCTTTTTCAACTTTTGAGTCTAAAAGCCTTCTCTTTATTAGAAATTCAACTTTTTTTTACATAAAAGTATTTTTTTTTATCCGAATTTTATATTTTTGATTCAATAAATCAACTGCTTTGTACAGAAAATTTGTCATTTTGTCTTGAAAGTTCAATCATGAGTTTTAAAAAATCAACTATTTGGTAGACAATTTTTTTTCTTAAATACAATAAATCATAATAAACGTAAAACTAGGTTTTACCTAAAGGCTGGGTTACTTACAGGGGGGAGGGCCAAATCGAAGGGTGTCAACTAGTGAAATGGGGGGGGGGGGGGG
>NC_046662.1:10199415-10213760 GCF_010883055.1 Belonocnema kinseyi | reverse complement strand
CAAAAATTACGAATGATCCCTGAGGTATACTTTAAAAAAATTTCGTTTCTTTACAATTTTCTACGACAAACTTTGTGCTGATTTTGCTATGTTGAATATTCCAGTGGTATACCTATATAGAATGAGAATAGAAAGTGCCACTAGAAAAATGGATTTTTTTCTATGATGTGGTACTGATCGATAATTGTAGGCTCTATGCAGTGGATTTGCTTCTCACGTTGCACGTATGTACATATTATACTATATTTGTAGAATATAGAATGTAGACTCGAGTTACTCTTGGATCAATACGCCCCTACCGTACGTGCGAGTACAACCCTTGCGTACTACTTTCCCTTTCAATGATGGCCCTCACAGAAACGGAGAACCCTTTAAAGCTTTAACGCGCCGACATACTTGGATATGTATGCCTCCTGCGTTAGTTAATTCAGAAAAAATCTACTCTATACTATCAAAAACAATTCCACTCGTGTACGCACTTTCAGATTCAACAATCCTGGAAAAACCGCTGGAATAAAAAAGTATCCGACTTTGTTTCAAACTACTTCAACTCTCGCCTTTTCAAACTTTTTGCTTCGATTCCGAAAGGCTTAAAGTAGAACACTTCGCAAGTTCTCAATCTTCAAACTTCCGGTCTTGAAACTTAAATTACTCGCTGAAAATGAGAGTGAAATTTATAAATTCGATTTATATCTTTCAGGGGGCCCTTTTAAGACAGTAAACCCCAGGCATACATTTTATCTTTAAATCGGATAAAAACTCTGCAGCATATTTATCTGATGAAAGATACAATTTATTTGACAAAAATATTTATATTACATATGTGATATGTTAAAAGGCTGCGTCTAGGTTCACCGAACAAATTTTCTCCATAAATTTGAAAATCCTCGCGGTTTTCATTTTTTTAATCGGCTCATTTTATTTCAATGATTTTAACAGAAAAATCATCCACCTACACTTACAGAATACATATATTGCACTTTGGTTAGTTTATACTTTAAATTGATTGTTTACAATTTTTGAAGTCTTCATCAGGGTTTGACAGAAACTAAAGGTTTGTATTCTGTAAGTGTTGGGGAATGATTTTTTGGTTAAAATCATTTAAATAAAGTGAGACGATTTAAAAAAATGAATATTACTAAGATTTTCAAATTTATGAAGGAAATTTTTTCGGTGAACCTAGAAGTAGCAATTTCAGATATCACATATGTCAAATACACAGTTTCGTCAGATAAATTTGATCTTTTGTCGGATTAATGGTATCTTTCGTCAGATAAATTTGATTTTTTGTCAGATAAGTTTTATTTTTTGTCAGATAAACGTGCTGCAGCGTTTTTATCCAATTTGAAGATAAAATTTATTCCTGGGGTTTACTGTGAATCAAAGATCTTTAGCCATTTCCCATTTAGTGTTTCTTAATTCTATTGGCAAATATAATTGTTTAAATATTTTCAATCAACCTGGTTCTTTTCTATCACCTCTTTATTATTTGAAATTAAATATTTGCTACTGTGATATTAAAAAAGGCAGACATTTTAATAAATGATGAAAATTAAGAATAATTGTCTAGTTATAACTAAGAGTTCACTGGTTATATCAGACAAAATGACTAATTTAATTAGTAAAAATTACTGATTAATTCTTTCAAAATGACTGATTTGATCTATAACAATAACAGATCAAATAATTCAAAAATCCTGATTTTATATGCAGAATATATCTTTTTTGGTTAAAAATTTGATCATTTACTTGTTTTTTGTTGTTGTAAAAACTCATAATTTTGATATAAATTTATTTCTTTTGATTTAACAATATACTTTTTAACTAGAAATTTAACTGTTTTATTCTTAGTTAAAAATTGATCTCATGTGATTAGAAAAATGTATTTTCTTAAAAAATCGTCCTTTTGTTCTAATATTCGTCTTTTTCGTTCATATTTTATTATTTCATTAAAAATTTAATTATATTAATGAAAACTCTTTTTGTTTTTGTTTGAAATTACAATTTCTCAAATAAAAATGTAACTATTTTTACTTGTTAAACATTCGTTTCACTTTGTATACAAATCATCTTTTTGGTTAACAATTTTATTATTTGGTTAAAAATTTAACTATTATAATCAAAATTCTTTCTTTGTTTTATTTTAAAAATATATTTTCACAGTAAAAATTTATCTATTTTATTGTTGGTTAAAATTTGATCTTTTTTGATTAAAAACATTTATTTTGTTGAAAATTCACATTTTTGGCAAGAAATTAATCTTTTTGGTTAATAATTTCATTATTTCGCTGAAAAATGAATAATTTTGATCAAAATTCTTTTTGATTAAATGGAGCAATTGAAATTGTAACGTTCAAAGTTTAGTTTTTTCATTTATTTTTGAATATTTAATTTATAATTACTGATTTTGAACGAACAGACAGATATTTCTAAATATTAAGTAACTGCTCTTTTTCTTAATTGAAAATTTTTCAATTTCATGGTTTGAAAATTGAATATTTTAGATTGAAATTGTATTTGAAATTTAATAAAAGCCTTTAATAATAAATATATTATTTGAAAGTTATATTTTTCATAAAAAGTTTTTGATTTTAGACGCTTCTAGCTTTTAATTCTTTAAGTCTTTAAAACTGCATTTTAAAATGCTTTAAATTGAAATGTACGCTTAAATTAAAAATAATAAATTAAAATTAAACTAAAAATTGAAACTCAAAAATTTATAAGCTGAAAGATTTTCGAATCACGCAATGTAAACTGAATGATATCATAATTGAAAAAGATCACAATTAAACTAGTTATTAAAAAAAAGGGTTGAAGTCAAAGTTGAAAGGATAATATTTTTTACAATTTTGTAAAATTAACAGTCATTACCCGGGTTTTTCCGAACTTATAAAATTCCGGGTTTCCCCGGTCCAGCGGCCACCCTGATCTTTGCTGGTTTTGCAAAAGATATCCTTTTTTAATTGAGCCATAAGTATCATAATTCGAAAGAAGTCTACAATGATATATGGATAAAATCATTTTCCAAAATTGGAACAGAATGCATAAAATCAGAAAATATGTCTGTGGATTGAAAACAAGTGAAAAAAACTTAATCAACTGAGTCAACCTTGAAGAAAACATTTTAATCGAACAAATTCCACATTGATGTTCGACCTGTTTTTATAAACCAGAGAGATATTAGATAAATTATAATGCGGCCCCAGTGCAAGATACAGTCGAGCACGACGAAAATGCGTGTAGCTAATTTATTATCTACTAAGTCCCTTGCAATGCTGAAAATTATTAAAATTTAAGAATAATCAAACAAAAAGTTGAATTTTCAACTAAAAAGAAGAATTTTTAAACAAAAATATTATTTTTTTATCTAAAAAACCAACAAAAATTTTTTAAGAAAATTCAAGACTTCTCAACCAAAAAGTAGAATTATACACTGAAAAAAAAACAATTTTTTAACTAAAAGATTATTTTACAACAAGAAAGATCATTTTTAATCAAATTCATTTTTAATATTTTTTTAAAATATCAGTTCTGTTTCACTAGGGTGGCCCAAAAAAATATTTTCGAGCTACAGGGCAAGTAACCCCGCCCCCCAAAAAAGTTTCCATTTCCGGAGACAATGAATCCGTAATTTTTTATTTTTCAAAATTCAAATATTAACACGTGCTACCGGGTACTTCAAAATCCCATTTGATTCACATTTTTATTTCCTCAAGCAGTTTTTTTTCGATAACTTTAAAAAAAAATCAAATAAAATAGAATACACAAAATTATTTTTCTGAATGTATAGGGCACAGGAAAAACATAATGACTATTTTTTAAATATTTAAACAAATATAATTTGTATAAAGAGTAATTTGTCTAAAAATATTTTTAAAATCGTATTTTCTGAATTAAACATAATATTGATTGATTTTGAGTAATAATAAATTCTTCTAAAAACGCTATGTTATTGTTTATACAACTATTTATATTAATCTCCTTAAAATTTTCTTTAAACCAATTAAAAAATTATTATTTTATTTTTTCTGTACACTATACATTAAGAAAAATAATTTATGTATTCTATTTAATTTAATTCTTTTTAGTGCCAATGAAAAAAACTGCTTGAGCATACAAAATTGTTTAAACAAATATAGGTTTGTTAAAAATTAGTAGAAATTTGTTAAACTTTTGTAATTATTCAAAAGAAACAAGAAAAAGATACCAATTCGAGAAGAAATCGGACATCTCCGACTCAATTTTTAGAAATTTTATCATAAAATAGCTGTTCAATTTTTAACTATAAAGATGAATTTTTAAACATAAATGGTAATTTTCTACCGAAAAAAAAACAATTTTTCAACAAAATTAAAGCATTCTCGTCCAAAAAGTTAAATTTTCAACTAAGAAAGATTAATTTTTTAACAACAGGATTAATTTACTACAAAAGACGATTTTTTTTAAAAATTCCAGAATTCTGGACCAAAAACTTGAATTTACAACTAAAAAAGATGAATTTTTAAACAAAAAGATTAATTTACTAGCAAAAAAGACGAATTTTCAATAAAATTCAAGAATTCTCAACTGAAAAGTTGCATTTTTTAGGAAAGAAGGACATTCTTTTTGTATGAAATTAGTTCAACTTTAAAACCTAGTTATTAAATTTTTAACCAAAAAGATGCATTCTGAACAAAAATATTAATTTTCTACCGAAAAAAAATGTTGAACAAAATTTAAGAATTCTCAACCAAAAAAATTAACTTTCAAACAAGGAAAATGAATTTTTAAACAACAAGATTAATTTACTACAAAAAGGCGACTTTTTAACAAAATTCGAGAACTCTGAACCAATATTTTTTTATTTACAACTAAAAAATATGAATTTTTAAACGAAAACATTAATTTGGCTCAAAAATTAAAAATTTTCAATAAAATTCAAGAACTCTGAACAAAAGAAATTAATTTTTAATTAAAAAAGAAGAATTAATTTAATAGCAAAAAAGACAAATTTGTAATAAAATTCAAGAATTCTCAACCAAAAAGTTGAATTTTAAGGAAAGAAAGAATTTATTTGTATTTTTAAGAAAACAGTTCAAATTTAAAACCTAGTTGAAAATCTTTTAATCAAAAAGATGTATTTTTAAACAAAAATATTAATTTTTTTATCGAAAAAAAATTATTTTTGAAGAACATTCAAGAATTCTTAACCAAAAAGTTTAATTATACACTGAAAAAAAGAATGTTTAAACTAAAAGATTAATTTACAAAAAAAATACCATTTTTAATTAAGTTCAAGAATTCTCATAGAAAAAGTTAAATTTTTAGAAAGAAAAGAAAAAAAAGTTATTTTATAATAAAAATTAAAAAAATAAGAGTTATTAGTATGACTTTATTTCGTAGAAACTCCTCTTCAATCCCTAAAAAGTTGGGCACGTTTCGATGAAACCCTGGATTTTTCAAAAATCAAAAATTTCCCACGTGTTAATGCAATGCATTTTTGGACCACCCTAATGTTCCCTGTCTTAATCAATGTAAAAACAGAAAAACAATTGATTTGTTTACAATATTGATATTGCTTAAAATGAACTAATTTTGTTTCAACAAAATTTCGAAGCCATTTCTTTGTCAAAAATGGAAATCACTTTTCCTGTGTGTGGGAAACAGTAATATCAATGACTCAATTTTAACAATGTCTCTAGATCCGCGCCTCGTGGAAGAAGTCCATAGGGCGATAGGATATCGGAAATGTGGTCTTTGTTTTATTAAAAAAAATAAAAAAAAAAATTATCGTTTGTCCGGCAGATGCGCAACAGAAACCACGATAAGAATGGTAGATTGTTTCGCTCTCTTTATCGCTACGCATGAACCCAGATCGTGCATGGAATGGCGAGGGATTGTTGGTAACAATTGCACGTCTACTAGTGCCGTAATGTGCACAATGCACGATCTGAATAGAATCATAAACCTCGATTGTGCAATCTTTTTCTTATTTTCAATCTACAACTGCATACTCTATGCAAAATTGTGTTCATACTTTATTTAAAAAGTTTTACAACATGCAATCAAGTACTTAGGGATCGTCCATAAACTACGTTTCCACATTAGGGCGGGGTGTCACATTCGAAGTAGCGCTGAGAGTATTTTAATTTAATTTAAAATTGTTATTTTTTGTAGTAAATTAATCTTTTTGTTTAAACATGTATATTTTTTAGTTGAAAATTCAGCTTTTTGGTTGAGAATTTTTTAATTTCAAAGAAAAACCGTATTTTTGCTAGTAAATTAACCTTTTTGCTTAAAAAATTATATGTTTTAGTTTAAAATTTTAATTTTTGGTTGAGAGTTCTTTAATTTTATTGAAAATTAATCTTTTTTTAGCAGTAAATTAATCTTTTAGTTTAAAAATTCATATTTTTAGTTCACAATTCCACTTTTTGCTCGAGAATTCCCGAATTTTAATGAAAATTCTTATTTTTTGTAGTAAATGAAATTTTGTGTTTGAGAATTCATCTTTTTTAGTTGAAAATTCAACTTTTTGGTTTAAAATTCTGGAATTTTATTGAAAATTTGTTTGTTTTTTTTTTGTAGTAAAATTAATATTTTTGTTTAAAAATTCATGTGTTTTCGTTTAAAAATTTTCAACTAGGTTTTAAAGTTGAACTACTTTCTTAAAAATTGAAAAATTAATTTCTTTCCTAAAAAAACAACTTTTTTTTCTTCAGTTCTTAAATTTTATAAAAAATTCTTTTTCAGTTCAAAATTTAACTTCTTAGTTATGAATTCTTGAATTTTGTTATAAATTCGTCTGCCTTCTAGTAAATTAATCTTTTCTTATCAAAATTCATCTTTTTGGTAAAAAATTGAAAAAAAAGGTTTTAAAGTTATACTACTTTATTGGAAATTTAAAATAAAATTCTTTCTTTCTCACAAATTCAAATTTTTGGTTAAGAATTCTTAAATTTGAATGAAAATTTGTATTTTTTGCTAGTAAATGAAACTTTTTGTTTAAAAATTAATATTTTTTTCGTTGAAAATTCAGCTTTTTGGTTGAGAATTCTTAAATTTTAAGGAAAATTCGTATTTTTTTATAGTAAATAAACATTTTTGTTTAAAAATTCATATTTTTTAGTTGAAAATTCAGCTTTTTGGTTGACAATTCTTTAGTTTTAATGAAAATTTGTATTTTTTGCTACAAGATTAACCATTTTGTTTAAAAATTCATATTTTTAGTTCACAATTCAACTTTTTGCTTGGGAATTCTCGATTTTAGTGAAAAATTTTACTTGTTCTAGTAAATGAAACTTTTTGTTTCAGAATTCCCATTTATTAAACACAATTTTCTTACTAATAAATTAATCGGTTTGTTTAAAAATTCTTCTTTTTCACTTGAAAATTCAACCATGTAGTAAATTAATCTTTTTGTATAGAAATTCATCTTTTTGGTCAAAAATTGAAAAACTAGGTTTTAAAGTTGTACTACTTTAATGAAAATTAAAAAAATCTTTCTTTCTTGTAAATTAAAATTTTGATTGAGAATTCATGGATTTTATTGAAAATTCATCTTTTTGCTAGTAAATTAGTCTTCTTTATTTAATTCTTCTTTTTTAGTAAAAAATTCAGGTCTTTTGTTCAGAGCTCTTGAAATTTATTGATATTTTAAATTTTTTGGTCGTAAATTAATGTTTTTAAATCCAAATTCATATTTTTTAGTTGGAAATTAAACTTTTGGTGCAGAAATCTTGAATTTTGTTAAAAATTCGTTTTTTTTCGGTAGAAAATTAATCTTTTTGTTTAAAAATTCATCTTTTTGGGTAAAAATTTAACAAATAGGTTTTGGAGTTGAACTACTTTCATAAAAATGCATTTATGGTTGACGATTCGAAATTTTAGTCGAAAATTAAACTCTGTTTTGAAATTGAACTGTTTCGTTGAAATTTCCTTTTTTTTGGGTTGAAAAATTACTTTGGTAATTGAAAATTCACCCATTCCAGTTTTGGTCGAAAATGAATCATTTTCAAGTAAAAATTCAACTTGTTCAAATTACATTAGTTTCTTAAAAATTCGTTTTTTGTTTGTTGAAAATTAATATAATTTCGTTGAAACTTCAACTTCCTGAGTTGAATGTTCTTGTATTTTATTAGAAAATTCGACATTTTGTGTTGAAAGTTCAATAATTTAGTAAAAAAAATCAAATATTTCGTAGACAATTCTGTCTTTTTAGCATTAAAAATTATTTATTTTTATTTGAAAGTTTAATTATTCCAATTTTGGTTACAAATTTATCTTTCTTATTTAAAAATTTAATAATACCCGCATCAAGTCACTATAAATACAGAAAGTCTTTTTGTGGTTAAAAGTTTAACGTTTTTGCTGAAAACTCGTGTTTTTTTGGTTAAAAATTCAACTAGTTTGTTAGAAAATTCAAGTATTTTATTTCGAAATAATTTTTTTCGTTAAAAAAAACAATGTTGCTGCCAAGTATTCTTTTTGTTTCAAAAATTAAAAGGTTTTGTTGAATATTCGTCTTTTTGGTTGACTTCCAATTGTATGTTTTGGTTTAAAATTAAAATCCGCTCAGGCTGCAATATCAATTATTAAATTTTTCGTTTGGAGTTCATATGCTTCGGTTAAAAATTAATATACTTTGTAGAAAATTCCACAACATTGTTAAAAACTTAATTTTTTGTTTGAAGTCGAAGTTTTGTTTAATAAGAATCAAAGCCTTAATTTTAAAGTTGATAATCAGTTTCGGGAAATTTCAAATGTGACATTATATTTCCTGTGAAAGAGCATTGACCACAAGAGTGCCGAAGTGAATTAGATCTAACAGTTTTACTAGAGGAGATAGAGATTCGATCCCTCAAAGCATTTAAGGGTCATTAATTTAGCAATTATTTTAGCAACCATGGTTAAAAGCACGCACCCTCCCTGTACAGATATCGCTATTATGACTAGGTTCTGATAACGGGGCCAATCTAATTAAAGCATCAATTAGCACAATATAGACTGAACTCGAGTCCACAAATGATCCACACCTCTGACATCATGTCACACGTCATTCGTGATTCAATGATTCTGGTCAATCGAGCGTCCCTTGACACTCCCATTCAATTATCGAACTGTCTCGTCTACCCACTATTCAAATCCAAATTAAAAATAGAACCACAGATCTAGTTTCAATCAGGAATTTGCAAATATCTTTGAAATTAGTAAAGGTTCCAAGAATAGGTTAATTTAGATTGATTAAACCTATACAGTATGCACTGAAAAAAATGTTTAGTTGGGTCAACTACAGTGAAACCCTTCAATAGCCCTCCCTTCTATAGTCCTTCCGAGAATCGAAGCCTCGCCGCATGTAGGTGTAACAGGAGCGGCGTGGGGTGCGCGGGGTCTGCGGTCGTCACTCAGGCGAGCACTCATGCGTAAACAAACAAAAGTGAAGCGGGCTATAATGAGTTGGTTCCCACCCACCGTCAACCTCAAAATAGAGCTATAGAAGAGTTTCACTCTTTTTAGTTTGTAGGATATAGTACTGCTATTTTGTTCGTTGGAATAACCATTTACTTAGTTGCCGGTAGTAACTGAATAGTCACTGCAACTAATGGAATTGTTGTGCGAACTAATAAAATAACAGTATTAACTAATAAAATAGCAGTACCATATCTTACTAACTAAATAGTTGGCTCAACTAACCATTTTTTCAGTGTACAATGTTTTTTAATTAAAATTTAATCAGTACTTTTTTGTTTGAAACAAGATCGCCATTAATTGATTGTTTGATTTTTAAGTAACTTTCTTAGGCGCTCTAATAATAAATGATAAAGCAGTTTACATTTTTAATAACTTCGCAAATTTTTTACCAAAAAATTGAATTTTTCATCCATAAAGAATTAATTTACAACCTAAAATGGGGAACGGTTCAATTTCGGGATAAAAAATTAAACTTAACAAAATAAAATAAATTCTCAACAAAATATTTAAATTATTGTCAAACAGAATAATCATTTACCAAGAAAGTGATTTTTAACAAAATTGTTAAATTTTCAAGCCAAAAGGTCAATTATCTACAAAACAATGGGATTTTTAACCCGGAAATATGATTTCTTTTAAGTTAATTTTTTATCAAATTGTTAAATCTTCAAACCACAAAAATATGAAACTTAACAAAAAAAAACGAATTTTTAAAAATAAATCAATTAGTTGAAGTTTCAACTCTGACCAAAGAAGATAAGTTTTTTGTTAAAAAGACGAATTTTCAACAAAATACACGAATTTTCAAACAAATAATTAAATTTTCAACTGATGAATTTTGAAAAAAAAAATGTTTTAAATTAAACGATTTAACTTTCAACCAATTAAATGTTTTTTGACCAAACCGGTGACTTTAAGAAAAAAAAGTTGCATTTCAAAAAAAGAATTAAATTTTAAAATAAAGAGTAGAATTTTGGATTACAAGTTTTATTATTTGTTCAACAAAATACATGAATTTTTAACTTAAAAATATCTATTTTTAACAAAGAATGGAGTAGTTACATTTTCAGTTTTAAAAAAATTTCAACGAAAATAAACATTTTTCAACTGATTGGTAGAAAATTACCTTTTTAGTTGAAAATTCAACTGTTTTGTAGAAAATTCGTCTGTTCTGTACAATTTCTATTTTTGGGCTTGAAAATCCACCATACTACAAAATTAAACTTTTTCTACTGACAATTAATTTTCTTGAATGAAGATTCAACTATTCCATTTTTGGGTTAACTGTTTGGTTAAAAATTCGCCTTTTTGTTAAATTAAATTGTTTTTTAAATTAAAATTAACATTTTTTTGAATTAAAAGTTCATCTACTTCATCCAAAGATGAATGACTTTCTTAAAAACTAATTTGTTTGGCGATTGATTTATATTTTTTGTTAAAATTATTTTTTTAATGCGAATTTTAAATACAATAGTTAAAATTTCGGCAAAAAAGGGTGTTTAAGGCAACAGCAAAACAATTTTTTTACCCAAAATGTATCATTTTTAAGCCAAAGAGCCGAATTTTCTACAAAGCAGTTAGACGTCCATCACGAAAATATGAATTTTTAATAAAAAATATTAATTTTTCAAATAAATAGCTGCATTTTTACCAAAATAGTTCAAAATTATATCTAAAAGAGGATTTTTTACAAAATAGTCGAATTTTCAACCAAAAAGATGACTTTTTCAAAGTTTTCTTTTTTTCAACTAAGTATTAATATTTTTCCACAAAAGTCAACCAAAAATTTAATAGTGGTATTGTCAACTAAAAAAATGAGGTTTTAAAGAAAATTGGATGGTTTTTCTTATAAGGTTCTATCAGTTCACCTCGCATTTAAGCGTTAAAAATACAACTATTTATAAAAAATTCATCTATTTTACTGAAAATTCTCGTTTTTGTTGAATTCAACTGTTTTTTTAAATCTAAAATTAATATGCTTCATTAAGCCAAAAAGCCAAATATTCTATAAAAACAAGAAAATTTTTAACCCGGAATTACGACTTTCAACAAACAAGTTCATTATCTACCAATCAGTTGAAAATCTGTTTTTTTTTTAAATTCGTTTTTAGAAGCAATAAGTAGAATTTTTAGGCCTAAATTTTACTGTTTTTTTTTTAATTTAATTTTTTGGTTGAAAATTCAATTATTTGTTTAAAAATTCATCTATTTTGTTGAAAATTCATCGTTTTGATAAAAAATTCATCTTTTCGGTTTAAAAAATATCTTTAGAGTTTGAACATCGACTATTTAGCTTATTGTAAACCCTTTTGTTGAATATTTATTTTTAAGTTAAAGATTCTTAATTTTAGTTAAAAATCTAATTATTTTGTTAGAAATGCATTTTCCTTTTTTTTTTGGTTGAGCTCTCATGTTTTTAGATTAAAATGTGAGTCGAAAATTATTATTTTACACTGACTATTGATCTTTTTAGTTTTTAAATATAGCTATTTCATTCAGAATTCATATTGTGTAAATAAATTAATTCTCAACCAATAATTTAATAGTAGAGATTTTTCGACGAAAAAGAATTAAGTTTCAACCAAAATTGGATGGATTTTTTATTGGGTTCTATTAATTTAGTTGGCATTTGAGCAAAGAACGAAAAAGGGGAGTTTTCTTGAAAATAATTCTTTTAAAAAGGCGAAAATAAGAGAATAAGAGAAAGAGGTTTTTGTGAAGTCACCTGAGTTATTAACAAATAAACGAATGAACAAATGCGCTTAGAATATTCGAACAAGTCTCTTGCGCAATTATTGCAACTCCAGTCGCCACACGTAGAGCATGCATGAACTTAATGACTACTACTTGTATAGTTAATTTTATTGCACTTGTATAGAGCATGTGTGCGATGTTGACTACCACGAGACACAAAGCGTTAATGCACCAGACATCGGAAATCGCGCAATGGACTTTGCACACTGGACATCGCTTTCGCAGTCTTTTTTTTTAATTTACACAGAAAAAACTATCTTTCTTTCACGCTGACAAACATTAACATTATCAAATACAAAAAAATTTGATTTAAAAGAAAATTTGACAAATTTTTATATGGAAAATCAAACCAATTACTTGAAATATCAAAAATTTCGTATCACATGATATAATTCAATTTAAAACATGGTTGATTTCAACTGTTTTTTTTTTGTCAAGTTTATTTTGTAAACTTAAAAAAAGTCTTGATCAATTAAAAAATAAAACATTTAAAATAAAAAAGTGGATGAACAACTTTTCAAGATGTTCAATTGAAATTTCAATTAATTAATTATTTTTTAAATTGAACTGTAGTTCCAGTATTAATAATTTAAAAATAATTTATTTTTAAATATGGTCTTGAATCTGTTAAAAAATTCGACAATTTACAAATTGTAACTTTAAAAATTGAATAGTTTAAATAGTTCAATTTTCAACTACATGGAGAAAAAAGATTACTTGATTAAAAGAAATGTAGTACTGAGTACGTCCAATCAAAATATTGTTTTGATCGAAGACAATTTTTCTTATTTCAAGAAATAGTGTGATTCAAATAAAAAACACACTTTTCTTAGAATAAAAATTTCTTTAGATCAAAAAAATATTTGATTGGACGTATTCAGTTCTGCATTTCTTTGAATAAAGTAATCTTTTTTTTCAGTGTAGAATAGTGAATTTTCTTCAAAAATAAATTATTTTTTTTTAAAGGAACTAATTCAACAAAAATATTAAAAAACATGAATTTAAAAAAAAACATAGTTGAATCCTCAACAACAAAATTATTTTTAAACAGACAGTTGTACTTTGAACAACAAAAAAATCAAATCTCTACCAAAGCATCTGAATTTTCAAAACAAAAAGTTGAATTTCCAACCATCGGACAAAAATATTTAACCAAATCGTTGAATTTTCAATAAAAAAGACCAATTTTAAAAACAATATATACATTTTTAACCAAATAGTTCAAAAGGCGAATTCTCAAAAAATTAGATCCAGTTACAATTAAATAGATTCAACAATGGATGTGATTATAGTTTATATTATATTTGATTAACTTTTAGTTTATATTTTTTCGAAAAATATTTAAATTTATATACTAAAAAAGATCAATTTTTAACAAAATAGTTCCATTTATAACAAATAAAATTGAAGCGCTACAAAAAAATTCTTTAAAACTGTTCAATTTTCAATTAAAATATGTACATTTTCAATAAAAAAGTTCATTTCCAAAACAGACCAGATTAATTTACTTTATTAATTTTTTTTCTAACAATATTTGTTTATAATAATATTTAATTTTTAACCAAAAAATGAAATAGCTAAATTTTACAGAGAAGAATTAATTTTCAATAAAAGAAAGTAATTTATCTACAAAACAGTTGAATTTTCAACCGATAATATGAATATTCAACAAAATAGTTCAATTTTCTGTTTAAAAAAATAATTTTAAAACAAAAAATTATTTTTAAATTAAAATTATAAATTTTCCACCGAGAAAATGAATTTTTAGGACAGTAGTTCAACTTTCAACCAAGGAGTTTTATTTTCGACCTGAAAAGTTGAATTTTCAAACAAGAATGTAATGGTTGATATTTCAACAAAAAAAGATTTAAAAAAAAACACACACACACACAGTTGGACAAATACCGATTTTCGATGAATTGCTTGAATCCTTAACTCAAAACGTGCATTTTTCACTTAAAAAAGTAATTTTTCCGAAAAAATAAGAATTTTTAATAATATACGTAAGTTTTTAACAGATTAATTTTTTTTTAAATCTAAAAAGAATGAGAAAGAAAAACAAGTTTGTGAAGACTGCAAGTAGGAATATTAATTACTAATAAAAAATATTTTTAATTAAAATCAAAGTACATTTTTAATAG
>NC_046662.1:10193839-10199315 GCF_010883055.1 Belonocnema kinseyi | reverse complement strand
GTTACAGCTCGTTTAGTTCCTGATGAAAAACTAACGGTAAACATGTTTACAGGATATAAAATGTTATTTACAATTGTTTTCAAAGTTCAAATATTTTTTCCAGTTTTTAAAGCTAAATTTCTAGTTTTATAATATTTTGCGTTTTCTGACTTAAATTCAAACTAAATAATTAGAATCCAAGAAGACAATCCAACCATTTTTAGTTAAAAGTTTATTCTTTTCGGTAAAAGAGTCTACTGAATATATTTTTCGTTGAGAAATCATTTATTTAGATATTTTATTATATGGTTCAAAAATCAATAATTTTCATATCTTTTGGTATAAACTTAATCTTTTTTTAATAAAAAATCAGCTTTTGGTCTCAAATTAATTTCCTCCAAAAGAGTTGAATTTTCAACCCAAGAATATGAATTTTTAACAAAACAGTTAATTTACAACCAATCAGTTCAATTTTCCATTAAAAAAATATTTATACAAAAAAACGAGTTTCAAACTAACATTAGAAATCTTCTACCTGAAAAAATAAACTATTAAGAAAGTAGTTTAACTTTAGCCTAGCAGTTTCTTTTTAACTGAAAAAATTTAATTTTCAAGGGAGAATGTAATATTTAATATTTCAACAAAAGGAGATTTTAATTTTTTTAAACCAGTTGGATTTCACCAGAAAAGACGAATTTCCAATTAAGTACTTGATTCTTCAATAAAACAGATTAATTTTGAACCAAACAGTTGCATTTTTATCTAAGAAAAAAAGAGGATTCACTACCAAAAAAATAAGAATTTTTAATAATATACGTAAATTTTTAAGAAAATAGTTAAATTTTTTACGAAATTATTGAATTTTCGAGCCGAAAAGACGAATTTTTTATAAGTAGTTGAATATTCTCCCGAAAGTGTGAATTTTCGAACAAAAAAGTGCATTTTTAACTGAAATAGATTATTTTTCAACAACCAAAAAACCTCGTTTCATTTTAGAATTCATTCTATTAAAAAATTCACTGTTCCAGCTCGGAATTTTCGAAAATTTCCAAATTCCCGGGTTCGAAGTCAAAATTATTAATATCCTAGATCAATTCCAGCTCCAACTATAAATTTGTACAAGATTGAAAATTCCCTGTTCAAACTAAGTTATCTTATTTTTATTATAAATAGTTTTAAAGTCCTTAAAAAGCTTCGAAATTTTATTTCAAGATCTTGAAAGATCTACATGTTGTTTCAAATTTTTTCAAATTTAAGAATATATATAAAAGTTTTTCACAACTTCTAAATATCTTTTAAAATTACTCGAATTTTCATTTTTTTCATTTTTTTGATCGAAATCTGTCAAAATCTACATTTCGTTTTAAATAGGCGCTCAAGTGTTGTTTATATCATTAAAATTTAACAATTTGACTTACAAATTAAATGTTGATAAATAGAATAATATAATTGTAACGTTCAAAGTTTAGTTCTTTTGTTTTGTTTTGAATAATGAATTTATAATTACTGATTTTAAATGAATATTCAGATATTTCTAAATATTGGTAATTGTTTTTTTTCTAATCGAAAGTTTTCAAATTGAATGGTTTAAAAAAGGAATATTTTAGACTGAAATCTAAGAAAAGACTTATATTATAAATATATAATCTTGAACTTTTTTCCAAATAAAAAATATTAAAAATCTAGAAATCCTCAAATTGCGAATTGATGCCGATTCGGTTTGTACAATCAATGATTATTTATTTTTAAAATTTTAAAGCAAATCAATTTTAAAAGTCATGAATTAATTTATATTCAAATTTTATCAACTGAAAATGTTTGTTATCAAAAACCTTCGATTTTTAACGCTTCTATTTTTTAATTGTTTAAGTCTTTGAAACGGGACTTTAAAATTCTTTTCATTCAAATGTACGCTTAAAAATATAAAATGGAGAATTTTTAAAGTGAAAAATTTTCAAATTACGCATTCTATAATTAATAATATCATAATTGAAAAAGATAAAAATTTAGCTAATTATTTAAAAAGCGGTTGAAATCAAAGTTGGATTGATGTTTTTTTCTTCAAATTTTTTTAATTCCCGGTAAAAAAAATAAATTCAAGGTCATCTTCTGGTTTTTCCAGCTCTCATAGAATTCCCGATCAATTCCCGGTTTCCCCGTCCAGAAACCACCCTGGAAATGTAGGATACGATGAGATAAAGAGGATATTAAAAAAGATAGCCGGGCATTTAAATTGAAAGAGATAGAAAAGATTGACATGATTAGATAAAGGATAGGATGAGGCGATTAAAAATATAGACGCGAATTCAGATGAACCAAGAGTAAGATAAAATAGACATTTGATAGATGTATACGATGAGATAAAAAAAGATTCAAAAGAATAGGCAGGAATTCAGATCGACAGACAGAAAAATTTTGACGTGGATAGATAAAGGATAGGATAACTCTGAAAAGGGATTGAAAAAGATCATCAAAAATTTAGATTGACAGAGAAAGACTAAAAAATTGAATTGGATAAATAAAGGATAGAAAGAGATAGGAAAGAGATAGAACGGGATACATTTTCTCAATCTCTTCCTATCATAAAGCAGAGGAATGCATATATGTGAGAGAGAAATAATAAAATTGTATAGACAAGAACTCTCAACTAATTCCTCATTTTAATTAACTGACTCAATTAAAAATGTCCACACGTAAAGTCCAAAGTACGGAAGAGCATGTAAGAGTTGAAAAGTCATATCACTAATAAATTCCTTCGATAGGCGAGTAATTCATTGTATATTCCAGACGATAAAATATAATGAATTGAAAATTAGAGTTGATTTCGTACAAGGATATGTTGTACGAGCGATAATTTTTTTTAGCGCGTGCTCGCTGAACATAACATACTCGTCGTGTAGGTATATCGTTACGAGACATTTTTGCCTGTATTTGTTTTTTTATACATATATGCATTTGTGCCTCGTGTGTGCGAAAGTATGACAGTCTAGTGTGACAAAAGCGGAGGGTTTGTACACATTAGCGTACATGAACGCGATATACACTTGCGTAACTTCCAGCAGACGCTTCCCGTTTGCCGGAGATAACAGATAACGTTAACGAGACCCAGATAATAGCACCGGGAGTCTAGACAGTTAATTACAAGATGTCCTTTCAAATTGCCCCCCACCCACTTTTTCATTCTCCCCATTCCAGATTACTTTTAGTCACTTTAAATTCAAAAAGAGCTTCAGATTCTTCTCGATTAATCACCGATCTAGAACAGACTTTATCGAAAATTCTATAAAGTGGAATCAGGAAACGATTTGGTTGAATCAAAAAAATGTATGCTGATTTATAAATATGGTTATTATATGGACAACAAAATAATTGGTTAGTCCAACTAAACTTTTTAGCGGCGTCAACCAAATTTTTTGGTGGACGATTTGGTTGATTCAATAAAGAAATTATGGCTTTTGCAATCAAGTATTTGGTTGAATCTACCAAAATTTTTTTCATTTAAACAATTTTGTATTTATATCCAAGAAAACAGTGTTTTTTTTGGTTTAAGAAAATTGTTTAGCTGAGTGCGAGACTGAAGATAATAAGCTTGTAAATTAACTTTATGGAGGTGAATTTATGATTAAAAGATTTAGTATATTCTATTTTAAGAGGCAATTTTTTTTTAAATCTCCACTTTGATTCAGAAGTCTGTGTGTAATTAAATATTTAGTTAAATCATCATTAGGGGTCATCTATAAATTATGTAAGACGATTTTCGGGGTGGGGGGCTTTGAAAAAATGACCTCCGCCCCCCTTTCCTGATGATAAGGAAAGAGAGGAGAGAATTTTTATTACAAGAAAAATAAATCTGAGGCATTAAAATTTAGAGGAAAGTCTAGCAGAAATTTTATCTGTTAAAATATAAGTATTGGGCTTTAAACCAAAAGGATGAACTTTTAACCAAATATTTAAAAATGCAATTTGAGAAGATCCATTTTGAAAAAATACGAATAATTTTCTACCGAAAAACACGAGTTTTTAACAAAATTTATGAATTTTCAAACGACAAGTTCAATTTGCAACCAAAAAAGATAACATTTCTAAAAAAGAGATGATTTTTCAATGAAAAATGGTTTTTGTAGACAATGAATAAAAAAATTTGCATACAAATTATTGAATATTTTAGCCAACAAAATGAATCTTCTATAAAAAAAAAATTGAATTTTAAACCCGGTATTATGAATTTTAGCAACAAAAAAACTATATTTTCAACCAAATAATACAATTTTTAACGAAAAAATATTAATTCTCAATCAATAATATCAATTTTCAACCAAGAAATTTAATTTTCAACCAAAAAATTTGATTTTTAACAACAAAAATACGAATTTTCAACTAAAAATGGAATAGTTAAACTTTTAAACCAAAACATTAATTTTTTATAAGAAGATTCATTTATTACCAAAAAGTTCGAATTTTTAACCCTATAATACAAATTTTTAACTAAAAACTAAAATTAACAACCAAATAATAAAATTTGTAGAGCAAAAATATGAGATCTCAACCAAAAAAACGAATTTTAATTCAGGAAGTTTAGTTTTCAACCCAAAAAGTTGAATTTTCAACCAAATACATGAATTTTTGAATAACTCAAATTTTCTCAAAAAAAAATATAAATTTTCAACCAAGCAGTTTTAGATTTCTATTTTTTTTGAAATGCAACAAAATGCATGAATTTTCGACTTAGAAATATAAATTTCCAATGAAAAATGAAATAGTTAAATTTTCCGTTGAAAAAATTACTTTTCAATCAAAAAAAGTAAATTACCAACCAAAATTTGCAAAGTTACACTTTAAAGTTTGAAAAAAAAATCCAAAGAAAAAGAAAAGAATTTTCAGGTAAATAAGTTAAATTTTTAAATAAAGCAAATAATTTAATAAATAAGATAAGATTAAGTTAAATTTACAGTTTAAAAAATTTCGAAGTGAATTTTTAACCAAATAATAGAATTTTGAACTACAAATGATGATGGATTGTCAACCAAAAATGTAAATTAGACTTTTTAACCCAAAAGAATAATCTTTCAACCAAAAAAGACGAAATTTTTTTTAAAGCCGTTGAATTTTGAACAAAAAAGTTAATTTTCAACCAAAAAAGATAAAATTTCAACAAAATACATGCATTATCCACTAAAAAGATAAAAACTTTCAATTAAATAGTTAAATTTCCAGCAAAATAATTGAATTTTCAAACAAAAATGCAATAGTATACCCAGTTAGATATTCTTATTGGGTTAGATTAATTCAGGTTGAATATGTGCATTTTTCACTTAAAAAAGTAATTTTTCCGAAAAAATAAGAATTTTTAATAATATACGTAAGTTTTTAACAGATTAATTTTTTTTTAAATCTCAAAAGAATGAGAAAGAAAAACAAGTTTGTGAAGACTGCAAGTAGGAATATTAATTACTAATAAAAAATATTTTTAATTAAAATCAAAGTACATTTTTAATAG
>NC_046662.1:10177333-10193739 GCF_010883055.1 Belonocnema kinseyi | reverse complement strand
GTTACAGCTCGTTTAGTTCCTGATGAAAAACTAACGGTAAACATGTTTACAGGATATAAAATGTTATTTACAATTGTTTTCAAAGTTCAAATATTTTTTCCAATTTTTTAAGCTAAATTTCTAGTTTTATAATATTTTGCGTTTTCTGACTTAAATTCAAACTGAATAATTAGAATCCAATAAGACAATCCAACCATTTTTAGTTAAAAGTTTATTCTTTTCGGTAAAAGAGTCTACTGAATATATTTTTCGTTGAGAAATCATTTATTTAGATATTTTATTATTTGGTTCAAAAATCAATAATTTTCATATCTTTTGGTATAAACTTAATCTTTTTTTAATAAAAAATCAGCTTTTGGATTAATTCAGGTTGAATATAAGTGTAAAAACGAGAAAAAGGGGAAAGAGAGGAATAGGTTTCAAGACTCTAAAGCCTGTGATAAATAAAAATGAATTTTGATAATTTGAAAACAAAAGAATATTAATATAAATAAAAACTGAATTTAATTTATTATACTTCTAAAAATTCTTTTAAAAAACTGTAAATCTTCCACCTTTAAATTTTGCAAGACTTGAAATGAAACATTGAAATGTAGAACATTTTGTTTAGTCAGACTCTGGTATTAAAAGTCGATTAAGGTCGCTATAAAATAATGCGAAATGAGCACTAATCTAATTGCATATTAGATTAGACCGTGTTGGTCGTGGTAAAAGAGGTAAGAAAAAAGGAAGGAAATACAGAAAAAAAATAGAATGAGAGGCCATTACACTGTCTGGCCCAGAATGCGATTCAGGCTTTCACTGCAGTTTTCTCGTCTGGGTCGGGCGGTACCGTCTCGCCTCGTTCGATTCGATTCCATTCGTATTTTTAAATGTCAGAATCAATTGATAGATACGCTCTTGAAGATATCAAGTCTCGAAACCAATACGCCCAATCGATAACCGCATTCAAATGTCCTAACAAAACTTTTCTAACTCGTGTACGGCAGTTCCTTCCTTTCCATTCACCCTAGGGCCTAAATAATAGTCCAATCACGTATCTGTGTCACTGCTGACGCAAATCTTTGGCTCTATAAACTGGAATTTCATCAGGGACCTAATTTAAATTACGTAACAGGTCAAATAGGGGGGGGGGGGGGCGAGAGATTTTGTTTCAATTTTTTACGGGGAATTTTTCCAGGGGGGTCTTTTATTGGTGTATGTAATTTTTAGACATTCGCAAATTAAATAAATAAATAAAAATGCTGAGTGAGAAACGAACCTAATCAGGCCAAGACAGAATTATACTTTTAATATAATATTTTTTTATTTAGTTGAAAATTCAATAATTTTATTAAAGTGTCATCCTTTTTGGTTAAAAATTCGTTGTTTTTTTCTTTCATTTACTTGATTGGCCGTCTTTTTGGTCTATTTTGCCAAAAATTCGTTTCATTAATTGATCTTTTTTAGATAGAAATTCAACTATTTAGTTGAAAATTCTTTTTTTGGTTAAAAAGTAAGTTTTTTTCACGGAGAATTTAGCTATTCCATTTTTGGTCAAAAATTCACGTATTTTGTTAAAATGTTATGTTTTTTTGTAGAAAATTAATCTTCTTGGTTGAAAATTCATATTTTTATAAGGAAAATGTAAGTTTTTGTTTAAAACGAAAGTCTTTAGTAGAACACTCTACTTTTTTGGTTAAAAACTAAACGTTAAATATAATCTTTTTGGTAGAGAAGTGACCTTTTTTCGTTAAAAATTTTATTAATTGTTTAATAATCATATTTTTCTGTTGAAAACTTATATTATCAGGTTTAAAATTCCATTTTTGTTTTTGAAAATTCGTATTTTTGGGTTTTAATTTCTTTTTGAACTTCAATATGCAACAACTGTTCAATGTTTGGTCAGTAGTTTATCTTTGTTAGTTCAAAATTCAACTGTTTCTTTGAAAATGAAACTTTTTAGATAAATAATTCATTTGGTTGAAAATTCAACTCTTTTTCTGAGATTCATTTTTATTTTTATGATAATTTAGCTATTTTCTTAGGAAATTTATTTTTTGATTAAAATTCATATTCCGGTTCTGAGAAGCCAACTGAAATTTTTCTTGGTTAAAATTTCAAATACTTTTTTGAAGGCTTGTCTTTTTTATTTAAGAATTCATCTATTTTAGTAAAAATTGCATCTTTCTTGGATAGAAAGACAAAACTGTTCTGTTAGAAATTTAACATCATTGTTAAAAAGTCATCTCTTTTAGTAACAATGTAATTGTTTTGTTGACAATTTGTCTTTTCAGATTGAAAATTTAAGTTTTTTTAATAGGTTTTTTCCGTTAATTTTAACTATTTTTTTTATTAAAGATGAAAACTTTTTCGCGGCTAAAATATCAACTATTTCATTTTTTTCAAGGCTTAATTAAACATTTATTTTTCCTAGTTGAAAATTCATTTAATGAATTTGAAAATTCATCAATATGGTTGAATTTTTGTTTACTGACTGGAAAATCTTCCTTGGTTGATAATTTTTAAAAATTTTAAATTAAAATCTTTTTTGGTAAGATCTTAAACTCGTTTTTTTTGGTTAAAAATGTAACTATATCTATTTGATCTAAATTTAAATTATCTAGTTGAAAATTCGTATTTTTGGGTAGAAAATTATCTGTTTTAGTAGAAGTTTCCGTTTTCTTAGATTTGTTGAAAATTCTTATTTTTGGGTCGCAAGTTCAAGTATCTTCGTAGAAAATGTACTTATTGTTTAAAATTCATATCATGTTGGTGTTGAAAAGTCAACTAAAATTTTTTTTTGATAAAATTCAACAATTCTTTGCAAATTTGTCTTTTTAATTTAAAAATTGTTTTAGTAGAAATTTCCTTTTTCTTAGATAAAAAATGCAACTATTTTGTTAGAAAAATTTAGTTGAACCACATCCTTACTAAATATTTTTTCAATGTATTTTAAAAATCCTGTAAAATTTGTAAGTATTTTCAAAAAATTCTAAAGTATTTGTCATAGTTTAGTTTATTTTAAAAGAATCCAAGGAATTTTTATCAGATTTTAAAAATTCCAAAAATGTAACAAATAACAAGAGTCTGACCCATGAAGGCAATTTAAAAGCGCAATTTAAAAACTCTGATATAATTAATCGCAATTATAATCGCGTGAGGCATAATCCAAGGACTTTTATACATTTCCGTAAAGACGTACTTCATAAAGTTTGCGTGAGTACTAAACGGATCGAAAATCGCGTGCAAGAACGCAGCTGATATGGACGTCATTTGAGTTGAAAGATATCAGATATGCATTTTTTTTCGCGATAGCAGTTGACAAAAATAATGAAATATGTCTCACACAATGAATACAACAAGTCTGAACCCCTTGCCACTGTGGATAGGCAATGAGCTTTTTAGGAACAAATTCCTACCTTACCGACTTCTAGAACATAAGTGATTTGGGTCTGTGCTACATTTCTAGAATTTTCTAGAAATTTTTGAAAATACACTAAAATCTTTAAAATAATTTTAAATAATTAAAATTTATTAAAAATTCTTTCGAATCTTTCTAAGCAAAACCCTGAAAATATCCAAATCTTAAAATCAGTAAAGATTGTGGAATTAATGATAACTATTAAAAAAATCTTAGAATATTTTAAATTACCCTAAAATATTTCAAATTCCATTGAATTTTTAAAAGCTCTTGAATTTTTTTGTTTGAATTTGTAAAAATACAATAAGATCCTTAAAATCCCCTTAAATTATTGAAATATATTAAAAATTCCTTGAAATATTTTTTAAAAAAACGGAAACCGGGAAATTTTCAAATCCTTTAAAATCTTTTTTTCATTTTTAGAAGGTTTTAACAATACCTTAAAATCTTTCAAATAATTTGAAATTATTGAAATGTATTAAAAATGTCCTAGAATATTTTAAAATACCTTAAAATATTTCAAATGCTTTGGACTTTTTTGAAATCTTTTGAAATTTTTTACGCTTTTTTTTTAGAAATTCAATGAAATTTCGTAGATCTTCAAAAAAATTCCCAAGAATTTCGAAAGTTAACAAATGATTAGAAATATTTTAGGGTATTTTAAAAATTTCCAAAGATTTAAAAAAATAAAATTTCAAAGGACGTGAGATATTTTAAAGCAGTTCAAATGATTCAAATACATTTTTGAAAGATTTCACAATTTTCCAGAAATTTGAAAAAATTTCAAAGGATTTAAATATTTTTAGGATTTTTAACATAAATTTCAAGGAATAGTGAATAATTCAAAAGCATTGAATGGCTGCAGTATTTTGTAAATTTTATAAAGCTTTTCTTTAATCTATTTAAAAAATGTTAAACACACCTTCAATTGTTCGGCATTTTATCAAATTGTTTTTTAATTCTCTTGCATTTTTCTAAGCTCATTTCAAAATTATTCAACCCAATGGATTGTTTCAGATTTTGAATTTTTTCTTAAATTTTTGTGAATTTCTTTGAATAATTCATATTTCCGTTAAATTTCTGTAAATTTACTTATATTTTAGTAAAATCAATGGAATTTATTTTCGATTCTTTTAAATTCAAAAGATCATGAGTCACATTATTAAGTCAATATTAGTCATTTTCATTTTCATTAGTCGCTTTCTGGGTAACAAATGAGTCACTTTTTCTCTGTTTCCAAGTAAATTAGGCTGTGGCAGACCAAACATTAATAAATTAAAAATTAATCTAAAAAAATTCAATGGATCTGAAAAAGTAAGTTTTGTGCCCACCCTGACACTACTACAGGGCACACGTACCCTTTTAAGAAAATATTTTTATTTTTGGCTTTGTTATTTTGAACCCGATTCCAGGACCATATTTTCGCACCAGCGGAAATGAAGACAAAGTTTTACTTTATCTTCTCCACAACTGTCGTATGAATTGAATCACTTGAGCATATTAAAAACGCATTACGTAAAATTATACACTTGACACAGTTCAGACTGAATTCAAAGTCACTCAGCCAAAAGGACATGTTGTGTACATTCACTAAAGAACAATAAAAAAAACAGTAAACTAAAAAATTACATAAAAAAACTAAAATACATATATTTTTTAAAGTCATTTCGGATTACGATCGAGATCAACGTCATGAATCATTAAGAGGATAAATTAACTATGAAATTTTTTAGGTAAAATTAAGTGCATTCTAGAAATTTAGCACGGACACAAACGACTTGAGCTGTGGAATGGTAACGAAGTCGGTAACATGCCGGTAACAGGAATTTTGGCTTAGAAACCCCCCTATCGTTTCTCTTTGTCTATCTTGAATTAAATTTCATTTAACACTATAGAATTAAGAATAAATTATTTGTATCATTAAATGTTAAGTTTGACATATTTTTAATAATACTTTCATACTTCGTGTGTTAATGAAATGAAATGTTTGAATTGTGATTAAAAAAAGGTGAAGTAAGAAAATGTAGACTAAACATTAAACAATCAACATGGTAGTGTGTATTCAATCATTGACGTACTTCTCCTGTGTATATTTTTTTGCATATTCAATCAATTATGTTTACTTCAAGCAAATATTGCTTACCTTGCGTGGAAATCTGGAACTTACATATCACTTTACAGTTGAAGGATTTCAGAATTGAAAACTCAACTATTTTTAAATTTTCATAAATTCTTCTTTTTCCCCTGTTTTCAAGAGAATTCCTTTTTTTCTAGCTTGTTCGCTTAATTGCAAACTGATTTAATAGAACTCAATAAAAAATCAGAACAATTCAACTATTTTCCGTTAAAAGTTCATTATTTTAAATTTATAACTCTACTATTGTATTTCCGGTTAAAAATTTTACTAATTAGTTTGAAAATTAAGCTACTTTCCTAAACATTCATATTTTTTTTTGTTGACACTTGATTTTTTTTAAATTGAAGGGTCTAAGATTATATTTTTTGTTTAGAATTCTTCTATTTTGGTTGTTATTTAATTAAATTTTGTTGTAAATAATTTGAATTTTGTTAATAATTCAAATTATTTTTAAAGTAATCTCTTTTGGCCCTGTTTGGTCCTCTTGTTTTGAAATTTTTTCTTTTGATGGTTGAAAAATAATTATTTTTAACTAAAAAGTCTGCTATTATATTTTTAATTTAGAATTCATATTTTTTGGTTGAAAATCTAATTCTTTTTTGTTGTTAAATAGTAATCCGTTTGACGTAATTTCGGTCGAAAATTCATATTGTTACTTTAAAAATTCATTTTTTCCGTTGAAAATTTATTTATTTTTTTTCTTAAGAATTCGTTTATTTTTTTTATTTAAAATAGATTCTTTCAACTGAAAATGTAACTAGAAAAATAAAATTGAAAATAAAATTCATGCATTTGCTTAAAAATACATATTTTTGGTTTAAGATTTACTTATTTTTCGTTTAAGATTAATTATTTTAGTTTCAAATGCATATCATTGGTTGAAAATTCAACTATATTGTTGAAATTTTGTTTAACTGCAAAGTTAACTATTACATTTTTAGTTAAAAATTCAACTTTTTTATTTAAAAATTCAGTTACTTTGTTGAAAATTCATGTATTTCGTTGAAAATTCGTTGTTTTCTGACTAAACATTTTTTTTCAACTAAAAATGTAATTATCTCACTTTTTGTTTAAAATTGAAATTTTTTACTTAAAAATGTGACTCTTTGAATAAAAAATTTTGTAATTTGCTGAAAACTCGTCTTTTTTCGTAGCAAATTAATCTTTTTGGTTGAAAATTCATCTTTTTCTTTGAAAAAAGAAAAACTATTTGGTTAAATTTTGTTTAGGTATCGTCATTTTAGTTGAAAATTCATTTCTTTGTTAAAAATTTAACTATTTTGTCAAAAAAATAGTCTTTTATGGCAGAAAATTTATCTTCTCGGCCGAAAATTCATATTTTCACTTGAAACTTCATTTCTTTTATTGCAAATTTTATTTATAGGAAATTAATTTTATTGGTTAAAATATTAACTATTTTATAGAAAATTTGTTTTGTTTTAGTTGGGAATTTTTTTATCTGAAAATTTAACTATATATTCCCTATTAAGTTGAAAATGTACCTTTCTTGATTTAAAAGTTCAGTTATTTGGTTGAAAATACGTGTATTTTTTGAAAATTCCTTGTTTTTATCCTAAATTAAATTTTTTGAACTGAAAATTTAATTATTCCACTCTTTGTTAAAAATTTATATTTCTTAATTGAAATTTTATTTATTTTGGCGACAACTCCTTTTTTTTGGTAGCAAATTAATCTTTTTGTTTCAAAATTCATCTTTTTTGGTAGAAAAATACAATACTTTTACCTTGACTGATCGATTTTTTGTTGGACTTTCCTCTAAGTTGTAATATCTTTAGATTCATAATTTTTTTAGGCAAAATATATCTTGTAAGTAAATTACATAAGAATATACTTCCGAAGCATATTCCTGTTTTTCTTTTTAATTGCCAATTAATTTTACAAAATGTAAAATTCCAAAAAATACAATATTAAAATTTAATTACAATGATGTTTGCACATCAATTGTTTAAATTGCCTCTAGAATCTGGCGAATCTAACATGTCGGCGTGAATGTCCTGACAGTGAAAAAAAATTCCAACATGAATTGAAATATGATTGAAGAGAACAGGTATTTTTTAATTCAATAAACCCGACGAGCAGGTAGAAACGAGAATGCAAAGGGGGAAATCTCTTGGTAATGTAGCGAATTGTCAAGGTTACTATTTTCGAGTAATTACACCGGAAAATTTTTTTCCGATGTTTCGTTGGGAGCAGCTGACGGATTTCTTCACCGACCCTTTCTAATGAAGTCTGACTGGGTACAGACAATCCCAAAAATTATCAATTGTCAACCAAAGTTTTTTCATTTTCTGTACAGGGGAGGCGATTATTTTCACTTCCAATTTTATGGAACCCGCGTTTTTTAAATTATGGTGGCAATGCACAAAATTACAAAACAAAAAAAAAGACTTCCGAAGATTTGATTGATGTGAAAAGATTTTGGATTATTTCAAGAGATTTCCAAACATTTTAAAATTTTTCTTAATTCCCTTCTGGCAAATTTTTATTTGAAAAAAGGGAATTTTTTAATTCGAGCATATTCTGATTTGGAAAAAGGAATGTTAAGAATGTGATGAATCCTGCCTTGGAAGAAGCATTTCTTTTATAAATTTCCTTTTCATAAAACAAGACTAAAATTACTTTCCAAAATTTCCCATTCTATATCAAAAATGTAATTCTTGAAGTTTCTATTTTTTTAATTCTTTTGAAGTTTGTGATCTTAGGAATTTTAATTGTGTCGAATGCTTGAAGAATCGTCAATCTTACTCAAGACTTCACCTTTAACATTTCGCCCAAGATTCCTGTTCAAAGTTCAAAAGTTTTTTTTTTATCATACATTCAGGGATCTAAGAAAGTAAATTTTTGTTCACTAATGACCGAAAATAAAAGAATTTCTGTAAAGCTTTTCGTTTCTATTTTTGAATTTAATATTATTGCAACATTCCATTTAGTTGAATGTAAACTTAAATAATTTAAATAATTTTGAAAAATCTTTCTTATAGATTGGAAATAAAATGAATATATAGCTGATGAATTTTATACAAAAATTTCCGTCGGTTATTTTTTCATTTGCGACATTGAAGAAGTGCTTAGAGTGAAGAAAATTTGATACGACTTGGATAGACTTTCTGTCATCCGAAACTGTTAAAGTTCTACGCCCTTACTTGCGATTTACGTCTTTGTCAGTTAGTGCATTTTCTAGAAAGTTAATTAAAGTTTAAATAACTTCTTTTCGTAATGATAATTTGAATAATATAAAACAATCAGAAATAATGTGAACTTAAGTTAACATCAATTTTCCATAAAATGGTTGAGAATAAAGTCAATTTGGATTTTTAAACAGCGAATATTATTTAAAAGGTCTGGAGCAGTTATTTCAATTAGAGTCTTTAGATCGAGGTCATAGTTTTATTGATTTAAAGACTTTTTTTACAAGGCACATTAATGTTTTCTAGTTTTTATTAAAAATTTTCAATAGCTGATATCAATGTCTGTTGACATTATTTTCTTGCCAATGAAACCGACCTCGATATATACCAAACTTTGCTCTTTAGTATCATCAGTTAATCAGTTTGAACGAAACATCCACTGAGAAGATTTGTTTGAATACACTTTGTTTGACTGAAACCAAATTTTTATTTGGTCGTATCTAACAAAATGTTGCTTAAATCAAGATAATATGTTCAAACGCGAAAAATTCATTCGTGATCATAATAAAACAAGAAAAGAAAGAAAAGAAAGCACCACCTTCTCATGAATAAGTCACTTTCCTTCTTTTTCTCTTTTAAATAAAAAAAATGACATAAAACCTACCAACGTTTCGGTGTTTATTGGTAGATTTTTTCATATTTTTTTTTTATTTTTATTAAAAAAAGAAAGCATAAAAAGAAGGAAAGTGATTTGGAGGTGCCTTCCTTTTCTTCCTATCTTTTTTTATGTCAGTTTTTTTAAAAATTTGATTGGAGAGAATTATGAGCGTGTTGTTCAAATTCGATGGTAAGATTCTTTTAATTTCGTTTGAAATTCGATAAGAATACCTTACATTTTGTCAAATTCCTTGAAGTCCCTTTGAATTTAGTCAATATCGTAAGAATATTTTGCAATGTTCAAAATTTTTTTAATTATCTGAAATCGTGCGGAGAAATTTAAGATTTTTTAAAAATACTCTAAAATACTCCAAGTCCTGTAAAATTTTTAGAAATCCCTTTCAATTATTAAAAGCTTTTAATAATTCATTGAAATTTTCAAAAAATACCCTAAAATGTTTCAAATAATTTAAAATATTTTGAAATCACTTTATTTTAATAAAATTTTTGGAAATCCATTAAAATTATTGAAATCCTTAAAAATCTTATAAAATCTCTTGGAATCTTTTAAAGATCTTGACAATTCCTTGGAATTTTTTTTTCAATCTGTTAAAATTATTAAAATCTTTGGAAATTCCTCAGAATTATTGAATTCCTTCGAAATGTTATAAATTCCCTAGGAATTTTTTAAAGCTCTTGGACATTCCATGGAATTTTTAAAAATACTCTGAAATATTGAAAATCCTTTAAATTAATGAATAAAATTTTAAAATTTGTTAGATTTTTTAAAAATACAATAAAATTATTCAAATCCTTCACAAACTTTTGAAATAATTTCCAACTTTTCAAAGATTTCAAAAAATCCTTGGAACTTTTAAAAATACCATAATAGCTTAAAAATTATTTAAATTTATTGAAAAGTCCTTGAAATCTTGTAAAATAATCAAAATATCATGAAATTTTTCATAATTCGCAATTGAACTTTTTTAAAGCTTTTAAAAATGCCTTGAATTTTTTTAATGCACTAAAGTATTTAAAATCCTGCAAAATCCCATTGAATTATTAAAATCAATTTAAAATAGTTTTAAATCCTTTAAAATAACCCAATATATTTAAAATCCTTGAAAATCTTTTGAAACCCCTTAAAAGTTGTTACGCTTTCAATTTTTTTGGATTTTTAAAAATACCCTAAACTCTTAAAATCGTGTTAAATTATTTTAAAAATTTTAAAATACCATAAGATATTTCAAATACTTAAAAATATTTAATTCCACTGAAATTTTATAAAGTTCTTGAAAACTGCTCGGAATCTTTTAAAATATCCTAAAATGTTTAAAATCTTTGAAAATACCTTGATATATTTAAAAATATTAAAAACCCTGCAAAATCTCTTAATTTTTTTAAATAAATTCTTGGAAAAATTATCAAAATACATTGGAAGCTTTTCAAATCCTTTCAAAACATTGAAATCCTCAGAAATCTGATCAAATCCATTGGAATCTTTTAAATTGTCGAAAAACCTTATAGGTCTTAGAAAATCGTTCCATATCATCCAAAATTCTTGAAAACTTCATGAATATTTTTCCAAATCTCACAAATTCATTCGAATCCCTGAAAATTTCTTGCAATACTTTTAAATATTTTGAAATACCTTTAAACTTTGTATACCTCTTTTAAAAATACACTAAAATCTCTCAAATACTTTTAAATATTTAGCAATCCCTGAAAACTTTTTAAATCCTTTGGAATCACTACTAAATATGGAAATGTATGAAAATACCCTACGATATTTAAAATCTTTGGAAATCCTTTGAACTTTTCTAAAGCTCTTGAAAATTGTTTGAGATGTTTTTAAATACCTCAAAATTCATTGATTTTTATTAAATTATTAAAATTATTTAAAATCTTTGAATATACCTTGAAATATATGAAAATTTTGCATACCCCAGCTAAGAAATCCCTCAATTTTTGTTAACAAATTCGTTATAAATGTATTAAAATACCTGGAAGGATGTTAAAATCCCTTAAAATCACTCATATCTTTTAAAACTTTGTACACTTCTTGAAAATTCCATAAAATTTTCGAATTTTCTTAGAAGCTCTCAAAATAACCCAAAGTATTTTTAAAGATTTCTAGATAATTCAGAATTAAGTATACGAGAAATTATTTTTAAAGTGACTAATGATATTTTCATTTTAAGTGACCACCTCGAGTCACTAATCTGATTTGAAAAAAAAGTTCACTAAAAGTGATAACCGATAGCCTTGATTATTCATGACAGTTACTTAAAGGGCTTTTTGCATAAATTTCCTAAATATTGAAATTAAAAAAAAAAACCCTGATTAAAAAAATTTGCATTATTTATTGCTTCCGAGGGTTTTCATTTACCTGCGGCCACCCTGACTTCAGGTGAATTCAAATTACTTGAGGTATTTCTGGTGGTTTTAAGAAAATTCCAAATTCTTGTGATTTCAAGCCATTTCCGAAATTTCTGAAGAATTCACTGACTTTAGGAGAATTCAAGTGACTACAGATATATCAAGAGACTTCAGAAATTTGAAAAAATGCACTGACTTCAGGAGAATTTAAATGACTTCCAGGTGACTTCAGAAGATTTCATGAATAGTGTACACCTGACTTGACTTCTAAACCCCTCGCATTAAGAAAGAGCCTTTATTTAAACTTGAAAAATTGGTCCTCACTTCCCGGGTTTTCAAGGTCACAGAAAACTCTCAATAATCCCGGTCCAGCGGACACCCTGTGAATAATAAAAAGACGTACCACAAGGGCCATGTCGGGCGGTTTGGAGCCCTGAACGTGAAGGATCCTTGCACCCAGTTCGAGTAGCTTTCTCCTTAGCCGTTTCACGGAGACGCCGAGCGTCTGCATGCAGCGACGCCGCAGCTTCATTTGAACGACGCCGCCAGGTTGCCGATGAACTGGAAACCACTGACCGTCAGCTGTCAAGCTGGCATCGCACTTTCAACTCTCCTTCTCTCCTCTCCTTCTTCTTTTAAATTCTCTCTCTCCTCTTGTCTCTCTCCACCGACCTCCCTTTTATCTCTCCTCCGTCTTCTCGACTTTCTTCGCTGCACCGCGATATCCGAGAAGCACCGGTGGGTCGTTACTCTCGATGTCTGGACGATGACCAGGTCGTCGCGCCGCAGGAAATCACCAAAAGATTTTCATCCAATCCAAATTTATCTTTGTCTCATCCAAAACCAAATCACAGCATTTATCTTTTCCTTGGGTTGTTGGAATGTTGGAAACCTTTTTTTGAGGAATGCAGTGCGAGGTATTCTTCGTTTGCAAGATACTAATTAATTAGTATTAAGTATTAATTATTAATTATATTATTAATAATAATTTGTAATGATAATAATACGTTATGTACAATATATCTCTCTTTCAGTCACATGGAATGGGGCTAGTTTGGTCGGTTCTCTTATTCTACTTGGCCTGAATCCGCCACCTTGGGATTTAGCTTCTTTCTTGCGAAACTATTCAACAGCCTTCGGAGAGAGGCTCTTAGCACACCCGCGCACAAAATCACGTCGCGTTCTCCCGGAGAATGGAGGTCGTCTTGTCACTTGGTGGTCGGATTTCGAGCTGGCCCGTCCTTTTCCTTCTTAGTCCGAAATTTTATTTTTATCATGGAATCCCGTCCCGAGGGATCTCGCGAGAAGCACAACTCGGAATGTCGAACGACTTTTTTAACGCGAGCCTTGTGTGGGCGTCTGGAGCGCGGATTAGACGTGTTTGAAGTCTAGCGGCAGACTGAATTCGTCTGGCGGCTGTCAGACAGCAGCACCATCGCCCCCACCGTTCACCCCACTCGGCTGAGTTTGACCCCACTCTGGCTAGACACCCCCACCACGGGAGTCAGGCGACGGCGCACGTATGAGTGCCGCGTGAGTGAGAAGGGTCACGCATGCATGCGCACATGCGGTTGCAGGGCGAGTCGTCAGGAGGGGGTGAGGGATAAAAAAGAGGGAGAGAGGAGGAGAGAGAGAGAAAAACCTTACGAGCCAGCCGGTTCGGCCTAGCTAGCCGGTGTGTGACGTGTCGCGAAGCAGTGGTTGACGTTGACGATGATACCGACCAACACCACCAATGTGTGGATGTGTGGAAGGTGGGAAGGGTAAGAACCCTCGGGCAAATCCCAGAAAGACGAGCCGTCAAAGGCGAGCACTTTTCCAGATTTTAATCGACCATCGATTTTTCCAGGTCTAATTTGGTTATGGGGTCATCCACAATTTTGACGTAAAATCTTGGAAGAGGAAATTTTCAAGAAGAATTAACATTCTAGCTTGGAACAGTAAATTTTCTGATAGAATTAGAATTTTGAGATCAAACGGGGAATTTTGGAAAAAATGGGGTTTTTTCCGGAATAGGGGGATTGAAGGGAAATTTAATCAATTTTAAAGGATTTCGGAAGATGTCAAAGGATTTAAAATATATGTTAGGCCCTACCAACTTTCAAATTCTTTGAAATCTTTTGAAGTCCATTGTAACTTTTAAATTTTATTGAAAATTACTTGGAGTTTTGAAAATTCTTTAAAATCCTTTTGACATTCCTGGAAACTTTCTAAAAATCTTGATTATATCTTGGAAGTACTAAAAAAACCCTGATATACTTTAAACTTTTGAAATCCATTGTAACTTTTCAAATTTCTTAAAAATTACCTTTGAATTTCATTGACATTTTTTTAAACACTTGAAAATTCCTCGAAATTTAAAAAAACCTTTTAAATTCTTCTGAAGTTCCTGGAAACTTTTTAAAGCTCTTTTAAGTTCTTTGAAATTATTAAAATAACCATAAAATACTTAAAATCCTTTGAACTTCCTTGAAATTTTTTCAAGCACTTGAAAAATCCTTGGAATTTGAAAAAATATTTTTAATTCTTTTGACGTTCCTGGAAACTTTTTAAAGCTCTTAAAAATTTTTTGGAATTCTAAAAAAAATTTGTATTTTTATTCGGAATAGGGAATTGAAGATAAAATACTTTAAATCCTTTGAATTCCATTAAAAAATTTTAAGCACTTAATAATTACTTGGAATTTTAAAAAATATTTTAAATTCTTTTGGCATTTATGGAAACTTTCTAGAGCTCCTTAAAATTATTTGCAATTATTAAACATACTCTAAATAACTTAAAATCCTTTGAATTTCAATGACATTTTTAAAAATAATTGCAAATTCCATGGGGTTTTTAAAAATCTGGTAAGATCTTTAAAATCCTTTGGAATCCTTCTTAGCAATTGGAATATATTAAAATACTTTAAAATACCCTAAAATATTTTAAATCCTTAAAAATATTTCTAAATGCGTTACAATTGTTTAGAACTTTTGAATACTTTTTGGAATATTTCAAAATATTTCAAAACTTTTAATATTCTTTGAAATCACTTTAAATAATTAAAATCATTTGAAAATTCCTTGGCATGTTTTAAAATAGACGAAAATTTTCAAAATCTCTGGTAATACCTTAAATCTTTGGAAATTCTTTGAAATATCCAAAAACATTTAAAATCCTTTTCAATCCTTTGAAGTTCCTTGAAACTTTTTGAAGCTCTCGACAATACCTGGGAATTTTTAAAAATACTGTAAAATTTATAAAATTCTTTCAAATAACTTAAAATTATCAAAATCTATTTAAAAATTCTTGGGGACTTTTCAAATACCATAAAATATTTCAAATCCTTTGAAATCGTTTGAAATCCATTGTCACTTTTTCAAGCTTATGAAAAATACTTGGTATTTAACGAGTCGTTTAAATTATTTGAAATTCCTTCAGACTATTGTAATTTATTGGAAATACCATATATAAATATAAAAAAAATATTTTTTCTAAGAATTGCAATCTGAAATCACCCTAGAACATTTCAAATCCTTTTAAAATGTTTTGATATCCCTTGAAACTTTTTAAATCTCTGAAAAATTACTTGGGATTTAGAAAAACCTTAATATCCTTTGAAATCTCTCGAAATTTTTGAATCCCTTTAAATTATTGAAATTTATTTAAAACTCCTTGGAAATTATAAAAATACACTGAAAAATTTAATAGCCATTAAATTCTCTTAATACTTATTAAAACTATCAAAAATACCTGAGAATTTAAAAAAATGCCATAAAACCATTAAAATCCTTTTGAATCCATGGCAACATTTTAAAGCTCGTAAAAATCACTTGGAATTTTAAAAAAAGCTTTATTTTCAGAATTTCAAAGGTTTTCGAATATTTCAAGTTATTTCCAAACATTTTGAATTCTTAAGTGCCTTAAACAACTTCACGGAATTTCAAAAGATGTAATAACGGGTTTTCAATATTTTAGGGTAATTTTTTAAATTACAAGGAATCTTCAAGAGTTTATAAAAATTGCAAGTGATTTCCAAAGATTTCCAAGGATTTTAAATATTTTAGGGTATCTTTGAATGAAAATTTCAAGGAATTTTCAAGAATTTTAAAAAGTTTTGAGAGATTCTCAAAGATCTCTAATGATTTTAAATATTTGAGATTAGTTTTAAAAATTCAAAGGAATTTTAAAGAGTATTAAGAATTTCAGAATTAAAGATTTCAGAAGATTTTAAGATTTCAAGTTCTTGGGTAATTAAAAAGATTCCAAGGGATTTGATCAGATTTGACTTGATTTTAAAATCTTAAATATTCAAAGAAATTTGGAAGAGCTTTAAAAAGTTTCAAGGGATATCAAAAGATTTCCAAACAGATTTTTGTTATTTTAGGGTAGTTTTACACATTTCAATCTGCTTTTAATAAATTTCAATAATTTGAACAAAGTCCAAAGGATTTAAAAGATTTGGTGTTATTTAAAAAAAGACATGCATTTTTAATAAAATATTTTTACTTGTAACTAGAAAAGAAAAATTTTCAACCGAAAATTTAAATTTCTACGAAAAATTGAACAGTTAAATTTCCAACCAACAATTTGAGCGCACCTAGGGCGCGCGACTGTTCATTCTCGCGCTTCGCGCTCGATAATATATTTACCTCGATAATGTATTTACCTCATTTAATCCTTTTCTCTTTTTTTAAGTATT
>NC_046662.1:10172606-10177233 GCF_010883055.1 Belonocnema kinseyi | reverse complement strand
CTTTTTTTTTTTAATTTGACATTAAAGAAGGTTCTCAAAGCACCTACGGCCTTGACGATTACATTCTCATTGCCATAAACGCGCTTCGCGCTTTATTGTTAGATTATACAGGCTCTAATTTTTAAAAATGTGGGCTTATCGAAAAATTCGGCTAAAATAGTTTTAAAATTTATTTGTTACAGTGAAACACTTCAATAGCCCTCCCTTCTATAGCCATTCCGAGAATTAAAGCCTCGCCGTAGGTAGGTATAACAGGAACTGCGCGGAGTCTGCGGTTGTGACTCAGGCGAGCAGTCAAGCGTGAACAAAAAAAAAGCGGAGCAGGCTACAATGAGTTAATTAACATTCAAGGTCAGCCCCAAAATCGGCGGTATAAAAGAGTTTCACTGTATCTAGTGAAATCTTTTGGGTCTATGAAAAAAATAATTTTTTCTATTTTTTGAAGATTTTCACATTTTTGAAAAGTATATAACTTTTCTAATTTTCATCAAAATTAAACATTTTATTTGGATAATTTGCAATTTTTTTACTCATCTATAAGAAACTTTGACAAAAGTGTATTAAATTTCAAAAAAAAAAATTTTGAAATTTTGAAAATGCACTCAAATTTTTAATTTTGGTTCGAAATATCTAATTAACGAATTCAGCCTTTATATTGAGGACCTTCAGAAGTTCATCAAATGCGAACTCGATTGGACAAATTCTTCAAAAGTTAGCGTGGCTAAAACATTCAGGTAACCAAACATACAGACATACAGACATACAGACAGACGTACAGACAGAGAGACACCGACAAAATTTTATGATTTTCGGATTCTGTGCGCGCCGAAACGTAAAGATACGTTAAAAAACCAGAGATCGAAAATTTAGACGATTACATTACACTATCGTTTTTAATTTTCATCCTAATTAAAAATGTCATTTGGATAATTTGCAAGTATTTTTGTCAAGTATCGGAGACATTGACAAAATTTTCTGAAACTTGAAAAAAAATTGTCTAAAATGTTGAAAAAGCTCCAATTTTTTAAATTGTGTGCTAATCGAAAAATTCGGCTAGAATAGTTTGAAATGTATTTGGTATCTACTGAAAATTTTTGGATTTATGAAAAAAATAATTTTTTCTATTCTTTGAAAATTTTCAAATTTTCGAAAATTATATTACTTTTTCAATTTTCATGAAAATTAAAAATTTTATTTGGATAATTTGCAAGTCTTTGACATATCTATGAGAAACTTTGACAAACATTTTTTATAAGTTAAAAAAAATTGAAAATTTTGAAAATGCTATAATTTTTTTAATTTTGGACTAATCGAAATATTTGGGTAGAAAAGTTTTGAAATATATTTGGTAACTGGTGAAAATTTTAAATGAAATTTTTGGACCTATTAAAAAAATAATTCTTTCCATTTTTTGAAAATTTTCAAATTTTTAAAAGTATATACCTTTTCTTATTTTCATCAAAACTTTCAAAACAATTGATAAAATTTCAAAAAAAAAAATTCAAAATTTTGAAAATGCTTTCAATTTTTTAATTTTGTTTCGAAATATCTAATTAACGAACTTAGCCTTTATTTTGGGGACCTTCAGAAGTATATCAAATGCAGACTCGATTGGACATACGGACATACAGACAGACATCGATGAAATGTTATGGTTTTCGGATTATGTGAGTGCCGAAACGCAAAGATCCGTTAAAAACCAGAGATTGGAAATTTGGACGATTACATTACATTCTCATAAATGAGAATGTAAAAAACTTCATCCAAAATATTGAAGTTTCAAACCAAAAAAAAATTTACCAAAAAACCGTTGAATTATGAAATAAATAGTTTCATTTTCAATCAAAAAGAATTTTTAACTAAGAGATGATTCTTTAAATAAAAATTGAATTTTAAATTCAGTTTTTGAATTTTTAACAAAAAATGTAATAGTCGATATTTTGAACAGAAAAAAATATAAATAGCACATATTTACCTAAAGAAATTAATTTTCAATCCAAAGCTAAATTTTCGACAGGAAAGTTTAATTTTCAAACATAATATATGAATTTTCAAGAAAAAAGTCAATATTGTACCAAGTATTTGAATTATTTTCTACCAAAATATTTAAGTTTTCAACCCAAAAAAACACAAATTTTTAACCAAAAAAAGGATGATTTTAAACGAAACTGTCGAATTTTCAACAAAATAATAAAATATTCAACCAAATAATAAAAATTTTTATTAAAAAATATGAGTTCTTAAACAGAAATATAATAGTAGATTTGTTTTTTTCTGTTCTCTTTTCTTTTCTTTTTTTATTTCTTCTCTCTTTTCTTTTTTTTTCCATATAATGTTTATTTTCGCAATTTAGTGACAAAAACAAGAAAATAGGAAAAATAGGTTAAAAAGGGAAGAAAAAAGAATATGAAACTTTTTGGTTTAATTATTAAACTAATTGGTTAAAAATTACATACTATGCTAAAAATGAATTTTTTTGTTGAATTTTCATAACTTTTTTTGTAATATTCCATGAACAAACTAAGGAAAGTAGTCAATGCACAAGGTAGTTAATTTCATATTGTATTTACTCAGTTTTCAACAAAAGAATATTGGAAACCAATTTAATCAATACAAACAAAAAAATGAGCATATAAATAATAAGATAATTGAGGAAAAATCCATTACTTAATAGTGACTTTGCATTTTTTGAAGGCCCCTGAAAATAATTGGCAAAGACGTACGAGAGGCTGTAATTTTAGAGTACGAGTCTTTTAAATCTTCCACTGCGTGACCTCGTGTTTAGAGAAAATTTAAGTCACTCTTTAAACATCACAAAATTATTATCTAATAGTCCGCTGACAATAAATTCTCATAAGTATTTTCTTCAGTCTCATGATTTTCTACAGTGAATTGTAAAAGTAATTTCTTTAATTGACTGAAAATTGGGTGATTAAATATAAGACACATATTAAATATAACACCAATTAATTATTATATTATACCATTCGTTCAATAAATTCTCAAACAGAAGTATTTTTTCAACTTAATCTAATCTGAATCTAAATCCAATCTAAATAATTTCCTATAGTTAATTATAAAAATTTTATTTAATTGACTAAAAATTAGACGGATAAACGTAAGTCATTCGTTAAATTTAAAATAATTATTATCTAATAGTTCGCCGACGACAAATTTTCAGACAAAAGTGTTTTCCTCAACCTCATAATTTTTTATATTCGAGCATAAAAATAATTTTTTTAATATTCTAAAAACACTCGTTAAATACTAAGTAATTATAATCTAATAGTCTTCTCAATCTTGTAATTTTCTACAATTTACAGTCACTCGTAAAATATTTTTTTTTTTAATTTCACTAAAAATTAGATGATTCACAACAGGATTTTTAAAATTTCAGACACTTTTAAAATTTGAGTTACTATATTGAACATGCAAAGAATTTTGGCTTGCTATTTGCACATTATAAGACAATTAATCATTTAAAGTTAATTAATTATATTATTTAATATTTAAAACATAATCATCCTGAATGTTTTATTTTGAAGAGTTTTAAACGGAAAATATAAATTTAAGATACTTACGATTACAATTTTTAATTATTCATCTTTTCAGGTAAAACCGAAATTTGAATGAATAATAAAATAGTATAAAGATTTTTCAAATTAAAATTCTTCATTCAATTCCTAAATTTTAATAAATGACTGAAGTTAACCATAGATATTTTAACATATTAACATAGATAATTACTGAAAAGTTTAGGAACAGTGAAAAATGACTAATTGGATCAGTGAAAGTTCATTTTACATAATTTAAAATGACTGATTTAATTAGAAAAAGTCACTACATAAATAATGCAATATGACTGATTCAATTAGTGAAAGTTACAGTTTCAATCATTCAAAATGACTGATTTAATCAACAGGTCATTTTGAATTATCTGAACTGTAACTTTCTTTGATTAAATTAGCCATTTCGAATGATCCAATCAAATCATCGAAACTGTGACTTATAATGACTAAATCAGTAACTTTGATACTTCTAGCAAGTAACTTTCACTGATTAATCAGTCATTTTCTATGGCCTGATAAATAACTTTTAATTATTAAATAATTTATATTTAATTATGCAATAGGTCCTTTTTAGTGACCGAATCAGTTATTTTGATTCAGCTAAGCGGTAACTTTCATTGATTAAGTAAATAAATTTGAATAGTCTTATAGCCAAATTTCGCTAAATAAATAATTTATATTGAACTGTCTAATTAGTAGCTTCCAATGCTCGAATCCGTAATTTTTAACTGCCTAACCTGTAACTTTGATTTATTAAATCAGTCATTCTTGATGGTTCAATCAGTATCTGACTCAGATTAAATAATTTTTTTTAATAATCCAATTCGAAATTTTCACTGATGAAATCAGTCATTCCTAATGGACTAATGAGTAACTTTTACTGATTCAATCACTTTGAATTGCTTAATTAGTACGTTTCACTGATTAGGTAAGTTGGCGGATCCAAAATGGCGGCCAAAAAATTTAATTACGCGTATTGGTATGATAATGTATACTAAGGGGGTTTGGAGGTCGCTGATTACAAATCCAATATCAAATTTGACGAATTCAAAATGGCG
>NC_046662.1:10157209-10172506 GCF_010883055.1 Belonocnema kinseyi | reverse complement strand
GGAATTTTTCTGAGGTCAGATTCGGATTCAGCGCAGCAAAAACCTTCGGGTATAGTAGGTCTGGTCTCTGGTTCTGAGAATTGTTGGCCTGTGTTATCTAAACTTTAACTTTCATTGATTAAATTAGTCATTTATAATGGACTAATCAATACCTTTCACTGTTAAGTAAGTTATTTTGAAGGATCCAATTCATTATTTTTACTGAAGAAATCTGTAATTTTAAATGGTCCAATCAGTTACTTCCACTAATTAAATAATTTATTTGGAACAATCCAATTCGTAATTTTCACCGATGAAATGAGTAATTTTTTATTATTTAATCACTATCTTTTACTGGCCAAACTAAACTGTATCTTTTATTGATTAAATTAGTCATTTATAATGGACTAAATAATACCTTTCAGTGTTCAGTAAGTTATTTGGAATCATCCAATTCGTAATGTTTGCTGATGAAATCAATCATATTGAATAGTCTAAACAGTTACTTACTTTCATTAAATCATTTATTTTCAATAATTAAATTCGTACTTTTCACTGACGTAATTAGTACTTTTTAATTGTTTAGCAGTAACTTCCACTAATTAAGTCAGTCATTTTGATTGATCTCATTCGTACTTTTCATTGAATAAGCCAGTCATTTTTAGTTATTTCAATAATTTAATCAAATGGAGGAAATTACTGATTAGTTCAGTCAGCAATATTCACTGATTCGTTTCTTAAAACGACACTTTTGAATTCAGAAATGGTTTAATTTTGAAATAAAGCACGCTTGAATAATTTAATCAGTCAAATTCTGACTGATTTAAATTTATAGTGCACAAAAGGAATAAATTTTCTTCTAGCAAGGTGCGTTCTCTTACGCATGTATTTACGCATTAACCCGTCGAATAATTCTTGCCGTTGGGGCTCCAGCCGGTTCCATTAATTCTGCACCCCGACGAGGGTGAAATTACCCTTGAAATTAACAGGTTGATAGCAGCTCCGCATCGACCGGTGAGCCCGTTCAATCGACACACAAGCTGTGACACTTGTTCGAAAAAAAAAATATACATTTTGAATATCCCGAGGAACTAATGCAAGTATGATCTGGGTCGTTTTCATTCCAGTGTTGCATCGACATCGAGAGGGAACGCGAAACAGATAATTTATGGGGCCATAAGAATAAGTATAAAGGACCTTTTACGTCCTCGTAAAAGTCTGTCATTTTGTGTGGCATATGCTTCGAATGGTGTGGGATTTAAGGTGAATCTACTTGTGTTGACAGTTGTCTGTCAATGAGTGAACCTCTTTAGCTTTTTCCAAAAATGACTGATTCAAATTGATAATTTATAGATTCTACACATTATCAATTTGAATCAGTCAACATTTGACTGATTAAATGAATCAGGCATCATTTGACTGATAAATCAGCAATTGAATTGACTGAAATTTGATTTTAAGAGTCAAATCAGTCTCTACTTAAGATTGAATCAATCAGTCACTTGAAATGACTGGTTTTCAGTCAATAGTAACGGCTGCTTTGTCTGTTATATCAAAATAATAAAATCGTTCGTCATTTCAAATTCTTCAATAAATTTCATCATTTCAATAAATAATTAAATTTTATAACAAATAATTGACTTATGAATTACAAGTTACTGGTTAGATAATTCAAAATAATTTATTTCATTAGCGAAAGTACCTAATGAGACCATAAAAAACTACTGCTTTAGTTTGTAAATGTTACCGTTTAGATTATTTAAAAATACTAATTCATCAGTTAATATCAATTTGAATCAGTCCAAATTGACTGATTAAGGTAATCAAGCAACTTTTGACTGATAGATCAGTCAATTGAATTGATAAAACTTTAATTTTAACAGACGAGTCAGTCGCTTTTTAGGATTGAATCAATCAGTCACTTGAAATGACTGATTTTTAGTCAATAGTTGTGGCCGATTTGTCTGTTATAACAAAATAATAAAATCTTTTGTAATTTAAAATTCTTCAATAAATTTCATCATTTTAATAAATAATTAAATTTTACCACAAATGACTGATTTACAAATGGAAAGTTACTGGTCAGATCATTCTAAATCACTTACTTCATTAGGGAAAGTATCTGATGGGACTGTTAAAAACTAGTCTTTTAGTTTATAAATCTTACAGTTTAGATCATTTAAAAATACTAGTTCATCAGTCATTTCTACTCACAAAACAGTTGTTTTTAAAGATGAAACAGTTAATATTACTGAGTGAATCAATCAGTCAGTTAAAATAACTGAATATCAGTCAATAGTAGTTAGTTTGTACGATATAAAGAAATAATACAATTATTTGCAACTTAAAATTCTTAATTGAATCTGCACAATTTAATAGGGTTTGAAAATTAACCATGAATAACAGAATTATACATTGGCAGTTAAAGTTTAAAAATTTTTAATTAGCGATTTATCAGTGAATATCAAAGATAAGATAATTTAAAATAAGTTATTTCATCAGTTAATGAAATTGACTGATTGGAAAAACCATTTTTTTGTCTGATTTGTCAGCCGTTAAATCCGTATTATTTGAATCAGTCAATATTGACTGCGAATCAGTTACTTTGGACTTATTAACACTTAATGTACATTATAAAATTAAGATTGCCAAGATTTCACTGATGAATGTAAAAAGCATGTTTTTGCTGAAAAATCAGTGATTTCTACTGGTAAAACAGTCGCCTTAAAAGACGAATCAGTCAACATTTCTAATTGAATCAAAAAGTCACTTGAAGTAACTGATTCTTCATATCATTTTCACATTTTAATAAACGAATAAATTTTACTATAAATTACTGATTTACATATTAAATGTTACGGATCAGATGAATAAAACTGACTGATTTCATTAGTGAAAATTGACAGTTTAGATTATTAGAAATAACTGATCTGGTCAGTGCACAAGATGCTGATTAGATCATTTAACTTAACTGATTAATCAGTTTTAATAACAGATTTAATTAATTAAAATGACTGATTTTATCAGTGACAAAAGAAGATTGGATCATTTTAAATGCCGGATATAATCAGGGATGAACTTGACTGATTTGAAAAATAATTTTTTACTGCTTCGTCAGTCAGCTAATCCGAAGTAGTTTAATCAGTCAATATTGGCTGTAAGGCAGGCACTTTTGACTGATTCAAATTTAAATTACACTCTAAGTTTGAATCAGACAAAATTCGACTGATTCTCAATAAATATTAGCTGCTTCAAATATTGCCAAATCATCTACTGAAAAAACTGTAAAAACTGAATGTTCAAATCAGTCTATATTACTGACTGAACTAATTTTGGAGTTGAAATTAGAGGTTTTCAGTCAATAAGTGACTGATTTGCCTGCTATATTCCAAGTTACAAAAAAATGTAAATTCAGCTTTTTTTGTAGATAATATGTTTGTTTGTTTGAAAAAAACGCATTTTTTGAAAATTCTTTTTATTTTGTAACACATTAATCTTGTTAGTGGAAAAATGATTTTTTGTTTGGAAATTCAACTGTTTGGTTGTGAATTAACTTTTTGTAAAAATTTATACATTCTTGTTAAAAATTCAACTATTTTTATACAAATTCAACAACTTGTTTGAAAGCTGAACTAATTTCTTGAAAATTAATTTTTCCAAGATTTACCTCTTTGGCTTAAGATTTATCATCTGCAAGTTCAAATGCATCTTTTTGGGTAGAAAATAATTTTGTTTTTGGAAAAATCATCGTTACAAATAAGGATTCAACTACTTGGTTCAAATTCGTCTTTTTAATTAAAATTCTACTGATGGCAAAATAGTTTTTCATCGTTGAAAATTAATTGTTTAATGGAAAATTTAACGATTCCGTTTTTGGTTGATAACTGATATTTTTTATTTAAGAATTCAACAATTTAGTTCAAAATTTATCTTTTTTGACGGAAAATTAACTTTCTTGTTAAAACATCATCTTTGTAAATTAGAAATTCAGCATGTTGGTTACAAATTTAAATATTTTGTTTAAAATTCTTAATTTTTGGGTGAAAATTAAACTGCTGTTGAAAAATCATTTTTCGTCGATCATTTTAGTCAAAAACTTAATTATTTGATTCTAAATAAACTTTTCTGTTGAAAATAAATGTTTTCGGGTTAAAAATTTAACTGTTTTGAAAAAAAATTGGTGCTTTTGGCTTAAAATTTTCACTATTTGGTAGAAAATTAAAATTATCGTAATAACAATAACGTATTAGGTTGAAAATTAATTTTGTTGTTGTAAACTAAAACTCCTGGTTAAAAATTCAACTGTTTGGTTAAGAAATAAGCTATTTATTTAAAAATTGAACTATTTGATAAACAATTAATTTTTTTTATTTTCTCCAAAATAAAATTATTGACTTATCGAATATATATTTCTGATTGAAAATTCAACTATTTCACTGTAAGTTAACTTGTTGGTTAAACATGGATTTTTTCGGATTAAAAATGTAACTTTTTTCGTTAAATATTCAACTAATTGTTTGGAAGTTGAACTAATTTGTTAAAAATCAATATTTTCAAGATTCACCTCTTTTGCTTAAAATGTATATCTTTGGTAAGAAAATTAACCTTGTGTTTATTGAAAACTCATCAGTTTCATTGAGAATTCAATTACTTTGTTAGAAATGTGTCTTTTTTGTTTGAATTCTACTGGTTGCAAAATAGTTTTTTATTGTTTTAAATTATTTGTTTTAATTGAAAATTTAACGATTCCGTTTTTGATTGAAAACTGGCACTTTTAGTCAAGAATTCAAATAGGTAATTATAAATTTATCTTTTTTGATTGAAAATTAACTTTCTTGTTGAAACATTATATTTATAAATTGAAAATTCAGCTATTTGTTAGAAAATTTAATTATTTTATTTTAAATTAATAATTATTGGGCCAAAATTAAACTATTGTTGAAAATTAATTTTTTATCGGTCATTTGAGTTGAAAATTTAATTATTTGATTTTATATAAACTTTTTTGTTAAATATACATTTTTTCGTTTGGAAAATTCAACTGTTTTGTAGAAAATTCGTCTTTTTGGCTTGAAATCTTTACAATTTGTTAGAAAATAAAAATTATAGTAATAATACTAATGTATTTGGTTAAAAATTAACTTGATTGTTGGAAATTAATATTCCTGGTTAAAAATTCCACTTCTTGGCCGTAAGTTACCTTTCTGGTTTAAAATATATGTTTTCGGATTCAAAATTTAACTTTTTTGGTAAAATATTTAATTTATCTATCTAATAAGATCTTTTATAAGAAAATTAACCTTTTGTTTATTAAAAATTCAACTATTTTTTTAAATTCATATTTTCTGGTCGACAATTCAAGTGCTTAGTTGAAAACTCATCCTTTCCTATTTAAAATTCACGTTCTATGCTAAGAAGTTGTTTGAGTAATATTGAGATTTTTATATTGAATTCAAAATGTTATAAAAATTAATTTTACGTAAACAAATTCATTTCCTTCTTTTTGAGAAAAAAACAATACCAAAATTACCGAAAATGTTTAAAAAGAGTTCGGATTATTCAGACCCAGTATGCTTACGAAGGTCTAAAAAAATGGCTTAATTAAACAATTTTTGAGTAAAATCTAACTAATTCCGTTTAAGAACGAATATATATTTATAATTAATAACAAGTCGCCACGCGGCATTCTTGAATGGCAGATATGGTTTAATCGAGACGATTTTAGTCTCCCTACGAAAGATATCAACTTTTCCCGTGGCAATGCAATGTCGAGGACTAATTACGCACAGGTCGGTTAAGGAAGACTACGCCGCCAGACATTTGCTACCCCCACTCCTCGTCTCGTCTGGTGGAGTAATACTCTCCCCACCCCTCCCATTATTCCCCACCACAAGTGGCCGCACTCCCACAGTCGCAGACTACTCACACAGAAAGAGGCACAGACGGTTCCACCACTTGCGCAACGCGCCACTTCGAGGCGCGTCTTAGCAGCTTCTGACCTTCCCTCGTGGCCAAGGTCGTGTCTCGGAGACTGTTTTGACGACTCGACCACGCGCCCGTCACCGGCATCGCCGATGCTTCTGTGCGACGCTCTTTGTCTTCCTAAATGCCTCTTATTAACCTATTATGTATACCAATGTTGCCAGATGATGCTGTTTGGTTATTTTCATCCCTCTTCTCTTCTCAATGTTTACCCTTTTTGGGTTTCCCTTGCTTCCTCAGAAAATGTCGCGAGACTTCGAAGCACTTGCTTTTGGCGAGGGGAGAGGAAAAGTGCAGAAAACACTTCCCCGAGTTCAAAATAATGTGGAGATGACAAATCTTAACCGATTTGGACGTAGCAAATTTGAAAAAAAAACTTGTGACATTTTTGAGAGAGTGTCGAGCCTGATTTTTTAATTATATTTTCAATTTTTTGTAAATAAACAAATGTGGCGAAATTGTCGTAACAACCTATGTTCCACAGGATAGTATTAAGTTAATTATTAATTAATTTATTACTCATAACAAATTATTTGTTGAAAGTTTGTTTTAGATCATTTTCAACAAATTGTCGTTTTTTAAGCTATATTGCAAAATATATGGATGGAAACAAGTTTACAATGGAGGCAATTTCTCCTAACATGATTCTTGTTATTATTATAAATAAATTTAATAAAACGATAAATTATTTAATCATTTGACAACGAAAGAAATCGGTTTTCTTTAATATCAGTCCTTTTAATTGAGAATTCAATGATCATTTCAGGAAAATTCCTAATTACTTGATAAAATTTATGATTCTTTAAGCAAATTTTACTGTTTTAACGATTTTTTATCAATAATTGCCCAACTAATGCATTTACTTTTTTTTTAAACAAATTAAAAAATTTATCAGCGAATGCTACTACTCAACGTATCATGAAGTTCCTAAGTAAAATGACTGACATTGAAAAAGGCGTATTTATCCATTAAATCTCATTTTTCACCAAAAAATATCAATTTTATACCACAAATATCGTTACATTTTAACTTAAAATCATTAATTTTAATTTAAAAAATAAGAAAAAATCAACCAAGTAGTTGTATTTTCACACAAAAAAGATTATTTTTTTATGTTATTATTGCATTTTTAGAGCAAAATTACGAAGTTTTGAGAAAAAAAATACTTTTGAAATATAATATTAAATTTTCTAAGAAATTGTTAAATTTTTAACTAAAGAGATACATTTTCAATAAAAATAATAAATCTGCAACCAGAAAATAAAAAAGTTTAATTTCCAAACAAAACAGATGTCCTTTCAACAGAAAACTGGAATTTTTATCCAAATAATTAAATTTTTAATAAAATAGTTCAATTTACAACCAAAAAGATAAACTGCCAATTGAAATGATGTATATCAAACTTAAAAAGCAAGTAGTTAAATTTTGAAATATTTCAATTTCAATTCAAAAACAGTTAAATTAAAGAAAAATGTTTTCATCAAATTATTTAAATCCTCATCCAAAACAGATTAATTTTTAACCAAATAGTTGTATTTTTAACAAAAAAGGAGAGATATTTATAAACAAAAAAAGATAACAATTTTTATCTAAAGAGATTAATTTTTTAAAGCAAAATTACGAAAATCCAACAAAAAATTAATTTTCAACTAGATTAATCAAGTTTTTATAAATTGTTGAATTTTTAGCCCAGGCTATTGATTATTCATCAAAATAATGCAATTTTCAACAAAACAGTTGAATCCTCACCCAAAATAGAGTAATTTTTCAACTAAATTGTAGATGTAGTCTTAACCAAAAAAAGATTCAATTTCTACTAAAAGAGATAAGTTTTTAAATGCAGATAAATGACTTAATTTCAACAAAAAAGTTTATTCTTGACTAGATTATTAAATTTTCTATTAAATGGTTGTATTTAAAGCTATCATAATGAATTTCGATTAAGCTAAATAAAATTGCAACCAAAGAGATGAATTTTCAATTAAAATGATCAAATTCATGTAAAAAACAGAATTATAACAAAATAGTTGAAGTTTTGACTAACTAGTTCAATTTTCAATCAAAAAGATTTTAATTTTAATTCAAAAATACTTGAATTGACAAAAAAAAATTCAACAAAAGAGTTGAATTCTCACCCAAAAACAGATAAATATTCAACCAAATAGTTGCATTTCTTAACCAAAAAAGGATAAAATATAAAATTCGTATAAATGGCAACTTTGTAAATTAAAAAAAAACTAAAATCATATGTAAACGTTGTGAAATGGAAAGGGATTAAATACTTATGGATGCTTAAAATAAATATTTTTTCCACAAAAGAAGTTATTTTTAATTTTTAAAAAATCAGTCAGAGTTAAAATACTTTCCAGACGATTTTTTTCTTTAAATTTCCAAGCAGACAAAATTTGTTTGTCTTTTACAAACTCATAACCTTGAAAGTTCAAAAAGGACCAGCAAATCTTAAAAATACAATGTTGGATCAAAAAAAAAAAAAAATAATAATCTCTTTGGAAATTCTTCGAAAATTTGAAAGCATCGTTCAGTCCAACGTGTTAGGTGGTAATTTTGCACTTATAACTTCAACAAAAAATTAAGATGAATCACTTAAGGCAAATATCGTCTTCTACAATGTGTTAGGTAGAATTTTAATTTTTTTCTATTATTTTCTTGAATAATGTAAGCTGTCGTGAATTTTGCATCATCATGAAAACGAACAGCATTTGCATACTTTTGCATCCTTTATGGCTCATGATGAGCGAACTATGCTCTTAACAACATTTATATAATTTCGCACATTAAATGTTAAATATTTATGTTTTAAATGACTATTATTGTCATAAAAACAACTTTTTTGGACTAGTAGATCGAAAACTGTCAATCCGTCGACAAAAATCGAAAAAATTTAATTATCAACAAAAGCAGATTCATTTCCAACTAAAAATTGCACTTTTAATCAAGAAAGATGCTACCAAAAGACAAAAGTTTTCAAATAATAAATAAAATATTCAACACATGTAGAATTTTCAACGAAGAAAGATTAATTTTCTACTAAAAAGACGAATTTTCAATAAATTACATGAATTTTAAACCTACTATAGTTGCATTTTTAAACTAAACAATATTGGTTTGTAAAAATTTCAACAGTTAATCTTTCATTAGAACAATTAATTTTCATACAAAAAATTCTGCAAAACGTTTAAATCATCAAACAAGTAGTTGAATTTTGCAGCCAATAATACGAGTTGTTTACAAAACAGTAGAATTTCGAAGAAGAAAATTCATTTTAAGTCGAAGAGTTGTATTTTCAATCAACTTGTTAAAATTTTGATTAATAAAATTAATTTATAGAAAAAAATTTTTCAACAAACGAGTGGAATTTTCAAACTAAAATATGAATGTTCAAAACAACATTTTTAGCTAATATATCATCTAAAAATATTTATATTTTAAATAAAAAACAATTTAATTTAACCAAAAATTTACAAACTAGAATTATCAATTTAAGCCGATTATTTTCAAAGAGGACATTGTAATTTTAACGAAAAAAGATGAAATTTTCAATGAAAAAATCAATTTTCACGTTAAAAAGAAAACGAATTTTGAATAAGAGTTGACTTTTTGATAAAAAATCCAAAAATTAAATTTCTATTACATTTTCAAAAAAGAAATTAATTTTTAGTTAAAAAAATTAATTATTAACAAAACAAAAACTATTTTCATAAAGTTTGTTAAATTTTCAACTAGTTAAATTTTCAAAATACAAACTTGAAATCTGAACTTAAACAATAAATTAATTTTCAACCAAATTATTGCATTTTTTACCAAAAAAAGATTAAATTTTTACCAAAAGATATCAGTTTATAATTTAAAAAAATGAATTTAACAAGAGTGGTATTTACAACAAAGAAAGATGAATTTACAATCAAGAAAATTAAATTTCCACCAAAAAGATCAATTCTTAACAAAACACATCGACTTTGAACAAACAGTCGAGTTTTCAACCAAAAAGATGATTGATTTTCTACTGATTTTTGACTGATTTTCTACTTTTCGATTTTCAACAAAATGACTATATTTTCTACTAAAAAGGATAAATTTTTAATAAATTACATTAATTTTGAACCCAATATTTAAATTTTTTAGGTAAAAAAGATCAATTTTTTCCCATAAATACAACTGTTCAATTTTTTATTACAAAACATTGATTTTCATCAAACAAAAAACAAGAATTTTCTACAAAACAGTAGCATTGACTAAAAAAATTTAAATAAAATTTTTATTACAAAGAAATGATTAAAAAACACAAAGTTTTTATAAAAAAGTTTAATTTTTCACCAAATAGTTGAATTTTAAACAAAATTGTTGAATTTTCTAGCCAACAAGATGAATTTTCTACTAAACAGTTGAATTTGCAAACCTTAAATATGAATCTTGAACAAAAAAGTATATTTTCAACCAAATTGTTACATTTTAAGTAAAAAAATTAATTCCTGAAAAAAATCCAACAATGCAGTTGACTTTTCAACCTAAAAACAAGAATTTTCAACCAAAAATGTAAGCGTTGATTATTCAACTAAAAAAATATTTTTATTTAGAGCCAAAAATTTTTGACAAAATACTTGTATTACCCATCAAACAGTTAAATTTTTTACAGAGAAGATTACTTTTCTACTGAAAAAGACGAATTTTGAACAAAATACATACATTTCTAACCAAATATTTGGCATTTTAACTAAACAAGATAAATTTTCTTTCGAAAATGGAAGGGTTAAAATGCCAGTTAAAAAATTAATTTTTATACAAAACTATGAATTTTTAGCGGAAAACGTGAAAGTCGAAAGATGAATGTTCCACCAAATAGTTAAAGTTTCTACCAAATAGTCGAATTTTAAACCAACAACTTCAATCAAACCCACTCCGTCGGCTTTGCGGGTTCGATCCCCGCCTCGCACTCTGGAAGAGCCTCGGCGGCCCATGCGGTGAACACTAGCCTAGCAAGAGAGTTGTTCATCTCCGGAGAGTTGTGGGACCGGTACCTCTGGAGAAAAAGGTTTCTCTAAGTACTTAAAGCTGTTGCTCTTGGTGGTTCGGAACCCACCTTAAACTGTAGGTCCCCCTCCCACCACCAAGTATGTGTGTGGGGGGTGTGGAAAGGAATAGGGAAGAAGGTGCAAGAAAAATGTAAGCCCATAGGGGGCACATTAGAAGCTTCCAAGTCCAACCAAGCAGTTGAATTTATAACTAAAAAAGATCAATTCTCTACCAAAAATTGATTAGTTAAATATTTATAAAAAAAAATTCAAAAAAATCTATACATATTCGAACAAACAAAATAATTTTTAATCAAAGAGATGAATCTTTAAAAACAACAAAAATCAATTTTTAACAACGTAGTTAATATTTCAACTAAATATTTGAATTTTCTACCAAATTGTTAAATTTTGGTTTTTTAGTGATTCACAGGCGCAAAAATATTTTACGTGAGTAATGATTTTGATCCTGTATTCCCCCCACCCCCCCTTCTAACCAAAATACTTTGTGTCATTAAAGCACGGCCCTATGGAGGTTTAGTAAAAGGCCGAGGTTAAAAATACGGAAAGTCCGTACGTTTTATCCACGTTAATAATACGGTTAAGTATAAACCTATGGACTTGGAAAGGAAAGGGGGCATGGCTTGATTCTGGATATATAGACACAAGCCACGCCTCCTTCCCTTTTCCAGCTCCCCCCACCCCCTGAAAGGTCCGTACGTTTAGTCCGGACTGTCCGGACATATAGACAATACCTTATTATTCAAATCACGATAACAAAAACAGTTTTTATAATAAAAAATATGATTGAAAAGTTAAATACACTTTAGAAAATATCAATAAAGTTCAGCTAATTTAATCGATTAAATTGAATGAGGAAAATTCCATTAATTCAAAGTAGAATTCAATTAAGTAACATTTGCATATTAAATTTCAGTCTGGAATCGTAAATGCGATACATTTTATGGATTCGTACAAAATTGGGAGACTCACAATGTAGTAATACAAATTATTATACTCACAGAACATTTTCGAATGGTATACTTTATCGCAATCGGCTTACCTGAAACAGAATGAAAAAGAAAGTGGATTAGTCAATTGTGAAATTTTAACAACTCGGTATTTCAAATATAATGAAGAAAATTTTAAAATATAAACATTTTTCTTTCAGGGGCTCAAAATTTAACAATGGAAGAATAAATAATAAGAAATCAGTAATTTAACAGTGCACATTTTTAAAAAATGGATTTTATTAAAATTAAAAAATTTTTATTGGAAAGGTTTCGAACTCTGATTTAAAATTGGAAGAAATTCCTAACATTTTAAGTGAAAAATAATATTTTCGATAAAATAGATAAATTTTCAACCAAATAGTTGACTTTTTAGCAAAAAATTATAATTTTTTATCAAAAAACACCAGTTTTCAACCCAATATATGCATTTTAACCCACTAATTGTACTTTAAACTAAAAAATATAATTTTTCAACAAAAATTGGAACAGTTAAATTTTCTGTTAAGAATTTAATTTTTAAAGAAACGACAAAATTTTCAAATAATATGACAAATTTTTACCAAAACAAATTTTTTTCACAATAACGTTCAAATTTCATCCAAATTTGCCTCGCACTACGCCCTCGATATTTGCACTACCCCCTCAATTGTGCACAGATTTTTTAATACTAAAAGTTAAAGCAATTCGACAACAGTAATTTGGTGATTGTGAATCCTCTTTTGTTAAAGCTCCTCCGGCTTTAACGAACACATTCTTATCACGTTTCTTGCAAGAAAAAAAGGTTAACAGAACATTTTCAGACTTAATTTAAGTACAATTTTGTTATTAAACATTTTGTGGTAGCTTGTATCATATTGCCAAAAATTTGATTTGTTTATTTGCAATGTCATTTGTCACTGATAAAACAAAATCTACGCATCAAATCAAGAAGTGATTAATAATGAATTTCCAGATCTAGAACTTTTTTCGAGTGGGCGATTTTGAATTTTCAGTTTGAAATTTCAACGAGTCGATTTAAAGTTGAACTGCATACTTTATTTAAAAAATCATTTTTTTGTTGTTAAAGATTCATAATTTTAGTTGACAATTTATATGTTTGGTTGAAAATGAACTTTTTTTGATGAAAATGCATATTTTCAGGTAATTTTAACTGTTCAATTTTTGGTTAAAAAGTGATATTTTTACTAAAAATTCAAATATTTACTTGAAAATTAGTCTTTTTGATAGAATATTAATTTTCTCAGTTGAATATTTAACTATTTGGTTGAAAATTTATGTATCTTTTTGAAAATTTCGTTTTTGGTTTGTAAACTAATTTTTTTTTAATTTAAAATTTAACAGTTTGGTCGAAAATGAATTTTTTGTTGAAATTTCAAATTTTCGATTTGAAATTTTTACTGTTTTGGAAAAGTTTCGTTTTTTAAAAATTAAAAATGATTATTATTTTGTAATACAAATTTAACCATTCTAATTTTTGTTATAACCATTTTTTTAGTTAAAAAATTTAACTATTCGCTTGAAAATTCGTACTTTTTTCGTTAAAAATTTACTTTTTGCGTTGAAGACTAATATTTTCAATTAAAAGTTAACCATTTAAAAGAACGTTGCATTTTTTTAACGAAAATTCATTCTTTTGAGCTGAAAATTCCCAGAGACTAGTAGAAAGTTAAACTATTTCTTAGAAATTATTTATATTTGAGGTTAAGGTTTTTGACAAGGTGAGTTTATTAATAATTTCGATTTTATTTTTTTATCTACTGGTCTAAAATCAATATTTTTGAATATTGATTATAAAAATTTTATAAATTCAAACTATATTGATTCTATATCACTAGGCAAAAAAATTTACATGAAAATTATTTGGTAGAAAACTCAACTGCTTCGTAAAAAATTCGCATATCTAAATATAAATGATTTTTTAAAACGAAAATTTAAGTTTTCCATTATTCGTAGAAAAGAGGTATTTTTTAGAAAATAAGCCAAATATTTGGTAAAAATTATTATTATTTTTTTTATGGAAGATTAATCTTCGTGGTTGAAAATTCAGTCAATTAAAAATTTATTAATTATGTTAAAAATTCGTCTTTTCTGGTTAAATTCAATTATTTTTTATTTATAATTAAAATCATTCTTTGGTTACATCAGAAACTTAAAATTTTTTAGTTAAGAATAAATATTTTTCATGAAAAATTAAACTACTTGGTTATAAGTTGAACTAATTAATTCAAAATGTGCTTTTTTGGTTTTGAGGATTATATTGTTCAACCGAAAAGTTAACTATTTGGTTAAAAATTAACTTTTTTATTGAAATTTCATATTTTCGGTTTGAAAATTTAACATTTTTGTAAAACATTCGTTTTTTAAATTGAAAATTAATGTTGCTACATAAAAATTTAACTATTCCAATTTTGGTTGAAAATTTATTTTTTAAGTACAAATATTCAACTATTTGGTTAAGAAATCATCTTCTTGGTAGAAAATTAATTTTCATGGTTGAAAAATATTTGTTTGAAAATTTATGTATTTTGTTTAAATTTTATTTTTGACTTAAAAACTAATTTTTGTAAACAAAAATTTAACTATTTGATTTACAATTATTTTTTTTGTTGAAACTTAATATTTTGGATTGAAAAGTCAAATATTTCGTTAGGAATTTATTTAATTTATTGAAAATTCATCTTTTTCGTGAAAAATCATTTGTTAACAAATTAAAAAATAAAGTTAAAAAAATGTTGAATTAAAAAAAAATGTTTTGAATTCGTCAATTTTAGTAAAAATCTTATCTTCTTCATGGAAAATTTATCTGTTTGGTGGAAAATAGAATTATTTAATTAAAAAATCAAAGAATTTTGTAGGAATCGTCTTTCTAGCTTAAAAATTCTACTATTTGATTCCGAAATCTCGAAAAATATAAACTATTACATTTTTCGTCCAAATCGATGGGTCGGGGGGGGGGGGGGGGGGGGGGGGGGGGGACTAACGGAACCTAACAAACTGAACATTTGATCTCATAAACCACCCTTATGCGACAGGTAGCCATTTCAGCGCTTTTCCCTTTTTTTCCTCATTTACCTCTGCATTATCAAGGCATAAGAGAAGCAATTATGACTCATAAGCATTCGGAATTCGAGTGAAAAGTGCGGTTTTTGACGCGTTGAAAAGTCCATTCCATACAGAAGTACGACCACCACGTAGCCGCAAAGCGCAGTGTGCGCGGCCGCCCGTCTAGACAGGAGGTTGTGGTGGTCGAATAGTGGGGTGAGGTGGGGGGGGCAGAGCCCGTGAGACGAGGG
>NC_046662.1:10146096-10157109 GCF_010883055.1 Belonocnema kinseyi | reverse complement strand
CATATCTCAGGGCCGTCGCTGAGTCCCGGTCCTCACCCCCCAACACCCTTCTGCAACTGCACCAACGTTCCCCTCCCCCTCCAACCCCTCCTCGACAAGTCGACTGCACCGAGTCGCACCAGACGTTGGCGAAGCGTGATAATTCTTTCTTCTCCTGCCTCTTCTTATGTCTTTAGATTTAACCCTTTCTTTTTTCTCCTTTTCTCCTCTTTTCTCCTCTCCACTCTTCTTCTCATTCTTGTGATTTTTCTTCTTCTGATTCTTACGCTTTCTCATTTTTTTGATTTTTCATATTTTGTTTTCTGTTACTTGTTCTGGTTTTGTGACTTGTTCCTTTTTATTATTCTTGCAGGATTTCTTCTTCTGGTTCTTATTCCTTTTTTTTTGTTGCATTTTTTCCAGAGCGGGATTTTGACGTGAAAACAAATCCGGAAAAATGTTTGAAATAATTAAAAAAATTAAAACGTGTGTCTATCTGACGGATTTTCTTCGCATAAATGACTAATTTTTTCCAATCAATTTAAATGAGTTGAGCGGATTTATGATTTAGGACAGGGGATTTTGGAAATTAAATAAGTAAATAAAAATAAAAATAATTTTTTAATGTTCCGGTCCCATGTTAATAGTTCTCTGTTCCAAATCAAAAAAATTATTGTTTACGAATATACCTGTTCTTAAAATGTGAAAATTAATTCTTTACAAAAATCCACAATTTAAAAAAAAAACTATAATTCTTTATATAAATTCTTTGTTCCCAAAAAGAATGATATTTATTCAAAAAAATTTCTATTATAATTCAGAAACATAGTAACTCCCTTCTTATAAATTCCAAGATGGAAAATTCTGGGAAATTTATATTCACAACAAAAAGTTCAAATTCAAAGAAATTTTGATTCGGGACAAGGAATTTTAAAAAATCTGACGAACTCAAACTTAAAACTCCCTTTTTATAAATCAGAATTAAAATAATATACAAAAGTTCTCGTTTCATGTAACAATTACCTGTCTCAAGCTAAAATTATCATTTGCTACAAAATTGCCAGTTCCAGGGTCAAAATTATAATTTGTTACTGGAATTTTTTTGAATATATAATTATTTATGCTTTTCCTGTCCAAGCTCAAAAACGCAATTCTTTGTCGAACAATAAAAATTTCAATAATTAAATAAATTTTTCTATAATAAATAATTAAATTGTTTGGTGGAAAAATTTTGTTTTCAGCAACAATTTAGTTTAAAATTCAACTTTTTGGTTACAAAGTCACCGGTATACTTTAAAATTAACTTTTTTGTTGAATATTCCACTGTTTTGAACAAAATTGAACTATTTGGTTGAAATATTAATCGTTTTCCATAAGATTAATCGTTTCGGCAAAAGAATAATTTAATTGAAAAATCCACAACTTGGTTGAAAATGAACATTTTTTATAAAAAATTTACTTTTTTGGGGGAGAAAATTCATAATTTAAATTTAAAAAAACGTGTTCTTGACTTAAAATGTCAACTATTTGATTAAAAATTTAATAATTCAGTTGAAAATTAAACTATTTGGTTGAAAATGAGCATTTCTGATTAAAAGTTCACCGTTTGAGGTGGAAAATTAAAAAATTTTCCAAAAAATGAGTCTTTTTGAATTAATAATATCAACAATTCAGTAGAATATTCCACTATTTGGTTTAAAATTCAATAATTCCATAATTCCTCTATTTGGTGGAAGATTGCCTTTTTGGTTGAAAATCCAATAGTTCTGTAGAAAAGAACGCTTTGGACTAAAATTAATTTTTTTGTTAAAGATTCAACTATTGCGTAGAAAATTAATCTTTTTCGCTAAAAAATGTAACGATATATATTAGGAAATTCTATAATTTGGTTGAAAATTCAACAACTTGGTTGAAAATTTCCCAATTTAGTTGCAAATTCACCAATTTGGTTGCAAATTTAGGTATTAGTTTCAAAATTAACATTTGATAAATATTGAAATTTTTCGGTGGAAAATTCAATTATTTTGTCAAAAATTCTCGTTTTCATTGAAGATTCAACAATTTAGTTGAAATTTTAACTACTTGGTTAAAAATTAACATTCTTGTTAATAATGTACAATTTCGGGCTGAAAATTAAACTGACATGTAAACAATTTGTCTTTCTGGCTTAAAATTCCAACATTTTGCTAGAAAATTCAACTCATTGGTTAACAATTCAACTGTTAGTATTGAAAATTAACTTTTTTGTTGAAAATTGCTATTTTCGGGTTGAACATTCAACTGTTTTGTAGAAAAGTGGTCGTTTTAACTTGAAAAATAATTTTGTCTGTTGCCAATTTTACTCCTTGGATAAAAATGGAAGAAAATTGATAATTTAATATTGAAAAATGTTAATAACTTAGAATGAAGTCGATTAATTATTTTGTTGTTGTAAATTTGGATTTTTCCTGATATCTCGCTGGCAAAATGCGGTCCTGATTCTTTCACTTTATTTGTCTTATTTTTCTTTTTCTCTTTCTTCTTTTGATTCTGCATTTTTTTCAGCTGCTGTATCTTTCAGTTCTTCTTGTCTTGATTCTTTATTATTGCTCCTTCTGCTCTTTATGATACTGCTTTTTTGTTGTCTTTCCGCTCGATGCCCCTACCAAAAAGTGTTTATCTGAGTCGTCTGGAAGAATTTTTGTGAGCCTTATCACGAAGAGAGTGGAATTAGGGTCGTGGATGAGAACTTGGTCGTTGCGCCTATTTCTGCTGGAGGTGCCTGCAGTATCAGAGCCATTTGTCGAGTGTTTACGGGAAGCGATAGGTTGATAGCGATGAGTATTTTTGCAGGGAACAGTTTCAGGAGGAAATCTCGAGTTCTAGACACGAATATCGAGACAATTTTCCCAAAATGCTCTCAAAAGAGGGGAAATAAAATGATTTTTTTTTTTACAAAAATAGGAAAATAATCTAGAGGAATACATGTTTTTAAATAAAATTAATGTATGGGTGAAGATTAATTAAATTTGCAATTTAACAATTAATTTGTAACGAAAGAGTTAATTATTCAAGAAAAAAGGATTTAAAATCGAAAAAAGGTGGATTTTTAACAAAAAAGTTCATTTTCAGCCTGAACGATTATTTTCGAAACAAATAGCTAAATTTTCAAAAACAAAAATTAATTTTTGACCAAACATTTGCATTTAATATAAAATATTTGTATTTTCATGCAAGAGCCACGAATTTTTAACCAAAGGGACGAATTTTGAACTAAAATGATGAAACTTAAACAAAAAAAGTAATTTTTAACAAATATTTTACAAGTTATTTTTCAAATAAAGATTTGAATTTTTAATTAAAAGAGGATATTTCTACCAAAAGAGATTAATTTTTTAGTTAAAAAGATAAATTTTCTTAAAAAAAGATGAATTTACAATGAAAGATGTAATAGTTGATATTTCAACCCAAATAATCTAATTTAAAATCAAAAACATTTAAATTTATCCAAAAAGACGAAATTTGAACAAAGTAATTGATTTTTCAACCGAGATAACATTTTTCAATTTTGAAAAAAATGTTCCACTAAATTTTTTAATTTTCATCCCAAAAAGATGAAGTTTTAACCAAACATTTAAATTTTAAACAAAAAAATAATAATTTTCAACTTAAATGATAAATCTTCACCCAAAAAAAGAATTTTAAAAAAAGTTTAATTTTTGCCAAGCAACTTAATTTTCGACCAAAAAAGATGAATTCTCATCCAAACATGTAATAGTTGATTAAAAAAAAAAAAACACGAATTTTTAACAAATATTTGAATTCTTAAACCAATCAGATGAACGTTGAACAAAAAATTTAATTTTGCATCAATAACAGCTGAATTAAACCAAAACAGATGAATTTTCAAGTTCCTAGATTTGAGTCAGTTAAATTTTGTTACTAACTTTCCGCAACCACTGGTAGAATTTTAACCGATTCAATTTTAAACACAAAAAAATAGTTTAATTATTAACCAACAAACATTTTTTTCCAACAGAAATTAGAACAGAATACATGTAAAAATGAATTTTTAAACAAATAGTTGAATTTTCATATTAAAAATATAAAATTTTAATAAAAATATTGAATTTTTAGGGATATAACTATATTTTATTATTATTATTACAAAAATTTTAGCAGAATACAAATAAAAATGAATTTTTAAACAAATAGTTGAATTTTCATATTAAAAATATTAAATTTAAACAAAATGTTGAATTTTTAAGGAAATAACTATATGTTATTATTATTATTATTATTATTATTATTATTATTATTAATACACCATTAGGCCATTTCCCTGCCGTGGTAGGATTTTGAATCAAATAATAGAATTTGTTACCAAAAAGATGAATTATCAAACAAAAGTATAATAGCAAACTTTAAAATGATCAATTTTTCACCCAAAATGAAATAATAAAATTTTTAGTTTTGCAACCAAATTATTTCATTTTTGGACAATTCTTGAATTTTGAAGTCAAAAGTACAAATTTTCTACAACAAAGTTGACTGTTCAACCCAAAATATGAATTTTGAATAAAAATGCTCATTTTCAACCAGTTGAATTTTAACCTCAAATTCTGATTCTTCAACAACAATAAAATTATTTTTCAACCAAAATATGAAATAGTTGATATTGCAGGCAAAAAATCTTGCACCAAGAAAGATGAATTTTCAACCAAGAAGGTTAATTTTTTTACTGAAAAAACAAGTAAACCAATTTTCAACAAGGTACATTAATTTACAAAAAAACAGTTACATTTTTAATAAACAAATTAATTTTCAACCAAATAGTTAAATTTTCGACCAAACAGATGAACTTTCTAAAAAAATTATACAGTAGATTGAATTTTAACTAAGCAGCTAAATTTTCAACAAAAAAAAGACGTCCTAATAAAATATATGTTATTTTAAGAAAATGGACGAATGCGACTATATTGTTAAAAAGTCATTTTTCTTGTTGAAAATTTCTCTATTTTGTTGAAAATTCTTGTAATTTTTGGTTGAGAATTATTATTTTTTGTTGAAAATTGAACTTTCCATTTTTATTTAAAAATTTATATCTGTCAGTAAATATTGAAGTACTTGAATTAAATTGTAAGTAATTGGAAGAATTCTCTACAAAATACATGAATTTTCAAAGTGATAGTTAAAATTTTAACTAAATAAGATAATTTTTCAACCAAGAATGTAACAGTTGAATTTGTAGTTAAAAACAACTAATTTTTATTTTAAAAAACGAATTATCAACTAGTTCAATTCAAGAAAAAAGATAAAATTTTAACACATTAGTGGATTCCTTTAACCAAATGATAAATTTTCAACAAAAAATATGAATTTCCCAAATAATAGTTGATTGCTTAAGTTATAAAGGAAAAACTCTCACCCAAAAGTGGAATATCTAAATTTTCAGATAAAAAATTAATTTTTAAACCAATGGACAAATTTATGCCTAACAATACAGTTTAATTAAAAGAAGTAGCTTAATGTTTAACGAAAAATAATTAATTTTTAACCCAAACAGATTAATTTTTAACTAAAAATGGAATAGTTACATTTTCGGCAAAAAGAAACTTAATTTTCAACCAAAAATGAAACGAATTTTCAAGAAAATAGTAGAAATTGTTACCAAACGAGATGAATTCAGAACCAAAAATATAATCGTACTTTTGAACAACAAAAAATTAACTTATAACTAAACATTGTTCAGTTTTCTTATTGTGTTCCATTAATTCAGTTCGAACTTAAATGAAAAAAAAAAACAATAAAAAAGGGGATTTTTTTAAAAAGGGGAACGGAGAGTAATAGGAGAAAAACTTGGTCGTTTCGTCTATTTTCGTTTGGAGATCCGTAAAATATCAGGTACATTTTTCGAGTGTTTACGGGAAGCGATAGGTTGATAACGATGAGTATTTTTGCACGAAACAGTTTCGGGAGAAAATCTCGAATCTCGAGCACGATTTGTCTAATCTTATACGAAAATGCTACGAGACTTGGGAAATTGGAAGAGGACTTACGACTTTTGGGAATTGTGCGGGTAGCTTTGAAAAATACGAGATATTACTCCTGCTCGTTTTGTAAGAAAGGTACAAATTTTACTCTGAAGTTGCGGATTAAACTCATTAGGATTTAATGGAATCTTGCAGAATGTAGCGAGGTATATCAAAAATTTTTTTTGAATTGGAACCTTCCAAGTTTAAAACTTTTAAATAAAAATGTATCGTTATTAATTTTTTGGTTTTGTGGCTTTGGTGTCCGTAAATGATGAAGATGATTTATAAACAATCTAAAAATGTATCGTCAACCGTGGCAATAATGGATCATACTCTGGTAATTATAGATTATACGAGGAGAAATTTCGATGATACCATTGCAATTCTGGATCATACTGTGGTAATTATAGATCATACCGTGGCAATTAAAGATCACACTGGAATCATTCTGCATCATATGCTGGTAATTGTGAATCATGCCGTGGTTATTGTGAATTATACATTAGTAATTTTGAATAATACCGATTTAGTTTAGGATCACACCGTGGCAATTATGGATCATACTATGGTAAATATAGATTAACCGTGGCAATAATGGTTCATAACGCGGTAATTATGGATCATACCTCGGTATTTATGAATTCCACAGCTATAATTATGGATTGAAAAGTTGTAATTATGGATCACAAAGCTGTAATTATGGATCACAAAGATGTAATTATGGATCATACTGCTTTAATATCATATCTTGGTAATTATAGATCATACTTTGGTAGATATAGATCTTACCGTGGTGATTACCGTGGACATTATGAATCACATCAGGGTAATTATGGATTATACCGTGGTATTTATGGATCATAATGTGGTAATTATAGATCATGCCGTCGTAATTATGAATAATACCGTGAAAACTATGAAATACACCGGGGTAAATATGGGTCATATCATGGTGATTATTGATACTATTGTGGTAATTATAGATTGCATCATAGTAAATTTGGATTATGCCATGGTGATTATGAGTCACACAGTGGTAATTATAGATTATACCATGGTAATTCTGGATCATACAGTGGTAATTATGGATTATATCGTGGTAAGTAGTGAATAAACCGTGGTAATTATGGATAATACCGTGGTAGTTGTGAACCATATTTCGATTATTTTTTATAATACCGATTTAATTGTGGATCATACCGTGGAAATTATAGATCATACCGGGGTAATTTTGGATTATAACTTGATAATTGTGAATCATATACCTTGGTAATTTTGAATAATTCCGATTTAATTTAGGATAATACCGCGGCAATAATGGATCATACAGTGGTAATTATAGATCATACCGTCGTGATTAAAGATCATACTGGAGTAATTATTTATCATATGCTGATAATTTTGAATTATACCGTGGTAATTCTGAATTATACAGTGGTAATTGTGAATCATACGTTGGTAATTTTCAATAATACCGATTTAATTCAGGATAATACCGTGGCAATTATGGATCATACTGTGGTAATTATAGATCATACCGTGGTAATTGACGATCATCCTGGAGTAATCCCGGTTCATATGCTGATTTTTTGTGAATCATATCGTGGTAATTATGAATAATACAGTAGTAATTGTTTATCATACCTTGGTAATTTTTAATAATACTGATTTAATTGAGGATTATGCTGTCGTAATTATAGATCATATCGTGGCAATTATAGACCATAGCGTGGTAATTATGGATCATATCGCGGCTATTATAGACCATAGCGTGGTAATTATGGATCATATCGCGGCTATTATAGATCATACTGGGGTAATTCCAGATCATATCCGGATAATTGTTAATCACCCCTCGATAATTTTGAATAAAACCGATTTAATTGAGATCATACCGTGGCAATTATGGATCACACCGTGGTAATTATAGATCATATTGTGATAATTACAGATCATACTGGGGTAATTCTGGATTATAACCTGGTAATTGTGAATCATACCTTGGTAATTTTGAATAATACCGATTTAATTTAGGATAATACCGTGGCAATTTTCGATCATACTGTGGCAATTATAGATCATTTTTTTACCAATAAACACGAAGTTTCAACAAAATACATTAATTATCAACTAAAAGATTAATTTTTAACAATAAACACGAATTTCTAGAAGATACATAAATATTTAAACAAATAGTTGAATTTTCAATAGAAAAAATACGTTTTTAACGAAAAATTAAATAGTTAAATTGCCAATTAAAAAAATTTAATGTGATCATAATAGTTAAATTTTTAACCCAGAAAATATACTTTGCAAACAAATTTTTGAAGCAAAAATAGAATAATTGAATTTTCAGTTCAAACATTGCATAAAAGAAATGGAATTTAAACACAATTAATAAATTTTTAAATCAAAACGAAGAATTTTCAATTTATTTTAAAAATCTTTGAAAAAGAAATGAATTTTCAAACAAGAAAGAGGGATTTTCAACGAAAACCGTAATAGCTGATATTTCAACAACAAAATATTTTCAACTGAAAAAATAAATTTTCTATAAAAAATCACGTATTTTCCCCATAAAAAATAATTTGTTCAAACCTAAACGTTACATTTACAACCAAATAATTTTCTTTTTGACTAAAAATACAATATTTAAATTTTCAGTTGAAATAATTCATGTTTAAAGAAAAAAAAAACATTTTTCAAACAAATAGTAAACTTTTGAACAATAAGTTGAAAATTTAACCGAAAAATATGGATTCTCAACAGAAATCTTAATAGTTGATATTTTAACCAAAAAAATATTTGTATTTTAAACAAAAAACAGTTTAATTCTTCCAAAAAGAGAAAACTTTTCAATAAACTTGTTGAATTTTCAATCGAAGAATATTTTTCAGTCAAGAGGGAATAATAAATCAACCCAAAAAGACGAATTTTCCATAACGAAAAAATAAAAAAGGGAAAAGAGGAAAATAGGAGATGAGGAAAATAAGGGAAATAACTAAGAATGCGCGAAGCCTGCGATAAATAAATAGGAACTTTAATAATTAATAGAAGAAAGAATAATATTTCGAGTTAAAAATGAATTTTTATTATTTTTCAGATGGTAGGCAAGAAAGTTGGAAATTTTGCTTAGAAATAAAAATTAATTTTCTATTACAAACTTTAGGCCCTGACGAAATGATAAAGTTAACGTTTGTAAAACTGAATATTTCTTATTAACATATTTTCATTTCTAAAAATAATTTCATCAAGACTTAAAATTGATTTAATAAGCAGAATTTATAAGTATGCTCCTTGCATAAATTTATAAAATCTTATTAAGAAAATCTCGGGATATCCACATGGCTAGCATAATCAGAACTGAACATGACAGACAATTTTAAAACCCGATATCTTCTTAGAAAGTTACAGAAAAAATCTTAAATTTACAGAACACAATCTTTAAAATCTTATCCTTAATCTATGGTAATAACATTTAAAAAATAATCACTGATTCCTGAGTTATGACTAAAAATGTTCAAGCATTGCGTGTATTTGTAGTCGACTCAACGCAGAAACGCTTGGACATTTCTATTTATATCTCTCGAACCCGTGAAGATTTTAAAACTTTTATTACCTTAAATAAAAAATAAGATTCCTAAGATTATGTCCTCTGAATTTTACCTTTTTCCCACAACTTTCCTAAATCATATCACACGTTGAAGTTGAGGCACTGAACTGACAGACCCAGGTATGAACATGCCCTGAAAGGGGTGAAATTTGCAGCGAAAATCTAATAATTTTTGGAATCTGAGCGAATAACGAACTAGACTAGCCTAGCCGGATATCGAGGGGTTTCCCCAGATGGTATTCGATACACCTCTGTTCCTGTGCTGCTATGCTGTAACGTGTAACGGGTAACCCTAACCCATTTGGATGGGCCAGCCTCGACCGATCCGGGTGTCACCTCACACATTCGCACACGCATTCGAGCACGTCCTGTCGGATCTGACTCCCTTTTACGACATTCGAAATAATCTGGCACGCGAAGTGGCCGATGTGGATATTGGTCTCCAGGGTACTATGCAGTCAACAGACGAAAAACTACGACGAACAATTTAGGCTGGTTCAGCAGTCCGGCAATCGGAAGGGCCATTTTAGAGGATATTCCCAAACAACATAAAAAAGTATGAAATTTGCAGGACGCAATCTTTGCAATTTTTTCTTTTATTTAAGTTAATAAAACTTTAATAATCGTTATAGGTTCCAGAGATATAAATAAAAATGTCCAAGCGTGTCTGCGTTGAGTCAACTCGGGGAGAAAAATAGATGGTCAAAGTTAGAGGGTCAAAATTTAGAGAGCCAGATAGTCCTTACACATGGTCAAACAGCCCTTTCAAAAAAATTTCGGCATAGTTGAAAATACTCTCATTTTATAGCCAGTCTGACTTTGATAAAAATATTAGGCTCACTATCAAGGAAACTAAGGTATCCCTTTCGGAATGGTCAATACGAACATCTTGTTTTCACTCATTTCGACCATCCACGAAGGAGCAGATAAGCCTTCGCGTATGGGCAATTGCTTGATTTTTGCGCGTCAATCATGCGCGTAGAAATTTGAAGGTCACCTGGCCATAATGCAGTGGTGTTATCCGTCAAGAAAAGAAACGTTTAGCACTATAATATTCCTGTGTAATGTGCGTGCATCTGTTGAGTATTTAATCAATCGATCTTATTCTGTAAGTACCTATTTTAAATAAGTAATATTAATATTTTACATAACTAATGTGACATTTGAGAGATTTAATTCTAATCTTTTTGAGGTTAATATAAGTTTGCAGTAGATTATCATAATTTGAGTAATCACTGACAATTCTAGTATTAATCGATTTAGCTTAAACTTGAATTGCATTTATTAATTCTGTTTGAAATCAATACTTTTTTGAGAATTTTATTATACCTAATAGTCCTAAAATAAAAAGTCGCCTGGTGGTACTTTTATACATAATCTAGGTTACAAGTTGGAGGGGGGGGGGGG
>NC_046662.1:10113898-10145996 GCF_010883055.1 Belonocnema kinseyi | reverse complement strand
GGGCGCATACTTTGAATAAAATATTTGTTATCATTCTCTTGAAATAAATGTGTTTTTTTCTTGAAAAAATACCGGTTTCATATGTATACACCTGGTACTATTATATGCTTGGTTCAAAATTCATTTCGATTGATTAAAAATTCTATTATTATGTTGGGTTGAATGTAAATTTTTTACAATTATAGTTAAACTATTCCATTTTTGGTGAAAAAAGTATCCATTTTAGGTAAAAATGAAATATTTGGTTAAAAATTTATCTTTTTTAGTTGAAAGTTCAACTTTTTGATTGAACATTTTTTATGGAGAATTCATCTACCTGGTACAAAATTAATATATTTAGTTAAAAAGTTGTTATTTGAGTAAAAAATATCTTTGTTTGTAAATAATTCTACTTTTTGATTCAGAATCTTGTTAAAAATTCCCTTTTTCCTTTCTTTGGTTTTTTTCTTTGTATTTTGTTCAAAATTCGACTTTTATTGGTAGAAAATTAATCTTCTGGATAGATTATTAACTTGTTTGGTTAAATATTGAACAACTTTGTTAAAAATCAACTTTTATTGTTAGAATTATTATATTTTAGTTCAAAAATTTAACTATGTAATGTTTAGTTCAAACTTTATCCTATATACTGTATAAAATAGAAATTTAACTGTTGGGTAGAAAATTCGTGTATTTTGTTAAAAATTAGTCTCTAAAAAGTCTTTTAGTCTTTTATTAGTCTTTGGTTTAAAAACTTATACAAGAAGAACAGAAGTGAATTTTTGTTGCGGGTAATTTTCACGTCGATAAATTTGAATTTTTTTGCATCGAAACAAAACAAGATTCAATAGAGTTGTAACAGATTAAGCATACTCTGAAATCTTTGTAAAGATTACATTTTGTTTCTTTCTGTGAACCTCCTTCGACAAAAATTAAAGTTTATGTTTAAAAGATCAAATATTTGGTTGAAAATTTATATGTTCGGTTAAAAATTCGTCTTTTGGGGTAGAAAATTATTTTTGTTTTTTGATAGTTTAACTTTTTAATTGAGAATCTTGTTTAAAATTGATAATTTTTTATTGTACATTTTTTTTGAAGATTTATCTTTTCTGATTTAAAAATCACCTGTTTTCAAAAGCATTTTACTTTCTACCTTAAAAGCTTACATTTAATTTAAATTAAATAAAAAAACTGATATAATGATTGTTATTCTAATTGATTATTTACTTTTTGCTAGGAAATATTTTTTGCGACGGATTTGCAGTTTCAACATTTAAAAATGTAGCATTTAGTATTACTTTCCATATTAAGGTTGAACGAATGCTTTAAATGTTTGTGTTCCAAATTAAATTAATTGTGATTAATATGTGTTGTCACTTATGTTCGGTTTCTTGTACCTCTTCATTGAAAGCTCTGATTGCTCATTGGCGTTTTTATCACAATCTTCGGGAAAATAGTGAGTATGAATATACACTTTTAGAATGTGGAAGGAGTTTTCAGATTTAGAAAATCAAATTTTTTTAAAAATAATCTAAAAATATATCTTTGACTATCATAAATAGTCCTTTTGACCATTTCAGATTTTTGAATCGACCCTCTACGATAATCGAATTTTCCTTCCTCCAATATTTATATTGACACTTCAAAATAATCAAGTCGACCCTCTGAAATGATCGAGTCGACTATTCGAAATGACCACGTTGACTATCTGAAATAATCGAATCGAACATCCGATACGATCGAGTCGAATGTCTAAGAAAATCAGATCGACCATCCGAGATGTCCCTTCACTCTGGTCGGGTTAGCCATGTTGAATGTTTCTCGGTCGAATAATTTGAAAATTAAAGTATTAACGTTATGAACGTTTATTAACTATTATTTAAAACTTTTATTGCAAAAATATAATAAGAATAGAAAGGTTTGTACTTGTAATGGTTGAAAACATAGATAGCAATGAGCATGAAGCATTGTTTGTACGAATTACCAAATATTACTGACATCTGAATAGCCTAAAACTCGGCCGACGACTGCCACATTGGTCGACGTTATTTTGACGTACTGACGATTCAAACCGTAATAGTGGCGTATCTATCTGACACTAAATTTATTCACGAGTATTTAAAAAAAATTTAATTCGGTTGAAAATTGACGAGTCGTCGATTTTTTGCACGAACAAATCCAAAATACCCGACTGTGCGACGTTGCAAGACGACCGAGTCGACTTTCTGAGATTGTCGATCTGGACCTTTTGTTTCAAATATAAATTGCATTTATATGGCCAAACAGACCTTCCATTTTTCTATGCGGTGAAACTCAACGCAACGCTTTGATATTATTAGTGATAATTTAGGAATCCGCACGGATTTTTATTATTTTATCAAACTGAAATAAAGGTCAGATTTAAAAAATTATTTCATGTAAATTTCAAAGTTTTGTTACATCTTTTGAACGATCTATCGTGTGTCAAACTCATCAGAGATTTTTAGTATCGTCCGCGCTACAGTCTAAATAATTTTCGACAGTGGTGCAGATTAACAGGTTATAAAAAAGTTATAAAAAAATCTTGAAAAATTTAATTATAAGTTGTAAAGCCATGTTTGGAATGTGATGGAATGGCAGTGGCAGCTTGGAGTTGGACGAATCAGACAGACCTGAGGCACTTTTTCGTCGAACGCTCGTCTTGCATAATCTTGGCTTATTCTTAACACCGGCCCTTGGCAGGTGCACCGTATGCAATTTCCAGTTCGTCAACGCGAAGAACAACTTTTTTTGCGGAACAATAGAAAGAGGATTAGCGAAGGAACCCTTTTGCGACAAGTGCCGTCTGCGACCTTGAACATACAAATATTTTTCTGCGACTTAATAGATACTTATATTAGCTTTAGAGTTTGTGTCGGGTGTCCATCCCTCGTACTTTTTTCTCAGATAAGGAAGCGGAGGGAAGTAAGGGGAAATAAGTCAAGAGGAAGTAGGGAAAATTAGGGGTGGGAAAGTAGGAGTGGGAAAGTAGGAGAATTGAGAGAAAATTACGCGAGGGAAAGTAGGGGATGTGAGATGAAATGGGGAGAGGAAAAGTAGGGGAAGTAAAGGAAATAATAGGAGGGATAGTAGAGGGAGTAAGGGGAAGTAGGGAAAGTTGCAAAATGAGGGAAATTAGGGTAAGAAAAAAATGAGGAGACAGGCAGTAGAGGAAGTTAGGACTAATGAGGGGAGGGTAGTAGAGAAAATTAGGGAGAGGAAGTAGAATAAGTGAGAAAGTGAGAGGTAGTATGGAATATGGAGGGGAGGGGGGAGAATTTATCAAAAATTAGAAGAAGTGAGAAAGTGAGAGGAAGGATGGGGTATGAGGGGAAGGAACAAGATAGCGAACATTAGAAGAGGGAAATTAGGAGATACAAAAACAGAAAAAAACATTTATGGGGTTGACGAAAACCCTAAATATAACTTAAGAAAACGTGCTTATTATTATTATAATTTTTTAAAATTTAAACAAATCGGAGAAGGAGATCATAATAAGAGAGAATAAAAAAAAGACTTGTGAGGTCACTAACTTCGAATGCCATGCCAACATTAAAAGATTTGAAATGTCTGTTCCAATATGGCGGCCTAAATTGCAAAATGTTTAAACAATTTTAAATCGTGAATTCACTATGGCGGCCAAGATTCAAATTTTTAAACTTACTTGTATGAAACTTGGTATACGAGGGGTTTTGGGTTCGCTGACTTCGAATTAACTGTAAAAATTTGAAACTTCAATATTGTGCATTTTATATAGGTGCAAATTAAAAAAAAAATTTAACATATTTATTTGAAGCTTGGTGTAAGGGGTGGTTTTGGATAAATGACCTCTATTTTGATGAAAAAACAAAATTTTAATAGGAGCAACATTTTCACATATTTGTATCAAACTTGGTATAAGGAAATGCTTCTGGCCACTGACTTTGAATTTAAAGTAAAAATGATAAATAGTGAATCCAATATGGTGGTCATAATTTTAAAATTTTATGAGTTTTGCATAAAAGTTTGTAAAAGGTTTATAAAAGGGTCACTGACTTGGAATTTGTTGTCAAAATTTGAAAATTGAAAATGGCTGACATAAAAGAGCGCCCTTTCAAAATTTTCACGCTTGTGTATAAAACTTGGTAAAAGGGCGTTTCAGGGATCGCTGACTTCGAATTTGATGTCGAAATAAACAAACAAAAATGGTGAATACAGTATTCAGGTCCTAACATCAGAATTTTCAGGGATTTGTATAAAACTTAATATAACGTTTTCGGTATAAATGACTTGGAGTTTGTTGTCAAAATTTGAAAATTGAAAATGGCTGACATAAATGAGTCGCCCTTTTAAAATGTTTACTTTCGTGTATAAAACTTGGTAAAAGGGGGTGTCTGGGATCGTCGACTTTGAATTTGATGTCGAAATAAAAAAAAATTAAAAATGGCGGATATGGTATTTAGGTCCTAATATTGGGATTTCCTCGTATTTATATATAAAGCTTGGTATAAGAATGCGTTCGAGGTCACTGAAATGGAATTTTTTATGAAAATTAAAAAATTAAAAATAGCTGACCCAATTTAGCGACCCAAATTTTAGCATAATCACAGGCAGTAGCGATGTCTTCACTTTCAAAAACAGCATTGACATACGTCTAATATTGACTATTCCGTAAAAAAACATTTTGGACACACCCAATAGTACTTAGCGTTAATTTAATTTGGGTTGTAACATTTAAGAGATTTAAATATGTTCATCTTGGAAAATGGGCAATTTGGCTTGGAATCGCGTGTAAGAATGGGTAATATGTAAATTGGCAATTTCCTCTTTGTGTGCAAAGAAGCGCACTGGTGACTCCCGCTATGGTGATGCTATGGCGTGACTCTTGAAGTAAAGGAAGAACGCGTGATTTCGGAGAATGCAACGCTGATCGAGGTTCGTGATCCGAGTTCCATGGGAACCGGGCTTTCTCCCTTGCTTGCAATTAGTGGTTCTCGATTAGACGGGGAAACACCTTTCGCACAGCCATACATGCATATATATGTATGCATATGTGTATATATGTATATATGCATTTATGCATACATAGGTGTATATATGTATACATGAATATATGTTATATGCACACACGCACACACACACACTCACATGTATATATATTGTCGAATGAGGACGACAGGCGGCTGGCGATCCAGACGGCTGATAAAAGGCGCGTTCGAAATCAGGGTTCTAGTCACGCGCAGCCCCAAAATGTCGCGCAGGTGCTGCCCGCACAACCCGAGCATAACACATTACCTGCCAGACATAAACAAATTCACCTCAAGCGAATCATTATCACTCTTTCTATACATGTTCAACTACCACTACCACTTCCTGATTCCTTCCTTCCTTTACTCAGCAACACGTGTCTTTACGAATTTTATTATTTTCACTGTTAGGGTCGTACCATAAAAAGGGGCCGTTCATAGAATCAATTTTCGGCTTTTTTTACCGACGTTTTCCCCCTTCTGACGATTGTAGTTTTGGCTTCACTGTTAACGATGTTTTCAATTTTAATATACATTTGATATAAAATTGTATATCCCGTTTGGGAATCCAATTAGGGTTCCGGCCGGGTCTCAGTTGGATAGCCCCGCTTTAGGCTGGGCGCTGGTCGGGGAATCCTGCCGGGATCCGGCTAAAAACGTCACGGTGAACTGGTTGGATCCCGGCTTCAATACCGGCCGGGACCCTGTCGGGTAATCCAGCCAAAAAGCGGCTAAGAAATGTTTCTTTAGGCGAGAAATTGGTAACTTGTTTTGTCTTTTAAGGCTTAGCGGTAAAATTACGGTGAACTTTAAAAGTCAAATCAAGTGAACCAATTATGGCAAGAAAATTGGAGTCGAATTTTATTTCTTGCTGATAGAATCTCATAGCAATTTGGAAGCCACGTGATGATTTAAGGTTAGGAAGGGAAAAAGTAAATACTGTATACACAAGACTGTATTTTAATTAAAAATAATAATTATTCGCGCACTAAGTGGGGGTTTCAAACTAATTACTGAAATAAGGTTGATTTTAACCACGAGTCTCGATTTTATTTGTGAACTTCGAAGAGACGACGCGACGTGCGTGCAAGCAGCATCCTCGTTCTAGGTGCTAAACTGCAAATCACTGAGTGTCTATGCAGACGACAAACGCAGCAGGCGCTATATATGGCGGTAAATTTTAAATTGTACAGGCGAAACATTGTCTGAATATAGAGAAGTTTATAAAAATTGTATCATTTCTGTTGTTGCACATAGCAGAATCGATAAAGTTGAATTTAAAATATTAAATTATTCGAAAAAATGTAATGTTTTTTTTTTAAGAATTCAAAATAGCTCATTTTTGTTTCACTGATCGAATAAATCTTTAAATTATAATTTTCAAATAATAATAATTCATCTAGCATCCACAATTACGTCTTTGATAATATCACGGCTCTTAAAAAATGCGTAATTTCTACAAAAAAAATTAACCTGACCAGTCCCCAGCCGGCTCCCGACACTGGGATATAACCAGGGTTGGCCCGGCCAATAACCAGCCGGCCCCGGACTACGTGATTCGAGAAAAATGTAGTCCGAGCGGCTCCCGCCCGGTTCCTGTCCATGAAACCCAGTCAGGGGTAGCCCGGCCGGGATCCGACCCGAAACCTTGTTGTATTAGGGACAACCGGGGAAAATTCTACACGGGATTAAATCTAAAACTTCGGTATACGAAATTTCCATAAAGAGACTGTATATTAAATTTCATATACCTTATATTGATCGTTTATAAGAAAAGTCACATATTTGCACTTTCCACAGATTAAAAAGAATTTTGGTGGTAATTTTTAATTATAAAAAATAAAACATTATATTTTCTTCTAGATAAATATAAATTGCATGAATTAGTCGAAGAATTTAAGGTTCTTACTTTATTTTTTAAAATTTGGCAGGATTTGAAAGCATGAAAGAACTTGTTCTCACGCACTCTGTTTTACCGACTTTAATATAAATGTATATTAATTTTACAACAAGATGGTATATTAAAATAATTTTCGGTATATGCAAATGATTTCATTCACATTTATATTATATCACGATCAGAGTTTTTAGTAGTGTTACCACGGAAGTAAGATCCCAGGGGAAAAAATTATATCGTTGCAAATTATGGAAAATTTTTTCCATGATGTATAAAACTATATGTTGCTAATGATTCTTAATTCTTTTTAGAAAAAATTCAACCAAACGAGATTAAAATTCAACAAAAAGAGTTCCATTTTTTAAAACAAATTGTTGAATTTTCCACGAGATAATATTAAATTTTCAACCAAAAAAAGTGACCTTTAAACTACAAATTTAAGTGTTAACTTTTAAAACATAAAAGATAAATTTTTAGCAAAAAAGTTCATTTTCAAAACAGGAAACAAAAAAAAAGATGATTGTTCATTTCAAATGAATTAATTTTTCAATTGCTACATTTTTAACCAAAGAGAAGAATTTCCCAACATTTTCTAAAAAAAGAAATACAAACATATTTTTAACAAATTACATGAATATTCAACCAAATTATAGAATTTAAATCTTATAAAAAATACATTTTTAACCAAAAAAGGAACACTTAAATTTTTAGTTAGAAAAATTAATTTAAATTTTCAATCTATCACATAAAATTATTAATTTTTCATTAAACAAAAATAATGTTTCGCCAAAAAGTAGAATTGCCAACAAAATACATTTTGTTTTTAAAGTTGAATTTTTAACTTATAAAGAATAAATCTTCCACCACACATGAATTAGTTAAATTTTCACATAATAATAATAATAATAATTTTCAACATAATAGTTGAATCCTCAATCAAAACAGAATAATTTTTTAACAAAAAGCTAGAACTTTCTGAGAAGATTAATTTTCTACAAAAAAAACACGAATTTTCAAAAATGTATGAATTTTAAGCCATACAGATGAATTTTGAATTTATAAAGGATAAATTGTCAACCAAAAATAAATTAGTCAATTTTCCAGTTGAAACTATTAATTCAAAACAACAACAAAAACGAATATGTAATAAAATAGTTACATTTTCCACTAAAGAAACTTTTTAAATTATACTTTAAAGAAAATATTTAATTTTTTTTAAAGATATAGATTTTCAATCAAAAAGAAGATTAATTTTCAACCAAAAGTCGAATTTCCAACAAAATACATGTCTTTGGAACCAAATAGTTAATTTTCAGCTAAAAAGGATAATTTTTCAATAAACAAAAACGAATTTCCAACCAGTCGAATTCAACCAAAAAGAAAGCAATTTATAACATATTAGTTGAATTCTCAAACAAAAATATTAATTTTTATGAAAAAATAAGTTAAATTTTAAACTAAATACTTGATTTTTCAAAAAAAAAAAAAAAAATTTGATGAATTATTAAGCAAAAAGTATAATAAAGCTGATATTTTAACCATAAAGATTTTTATTTTAAAAGAATTCAACCAAAAATGTCCTTTTTTTCAACATAATAGTTGAATTCTCAACCAAAAATATATTTTTTATGAAAAAACAAGGAATATTTAACATAATACTTAAATTTTTAACCAAACACGTGAATCTTAAGTAAAAATTAATTTTTTTTTAAAGTGGTTCAACTTTCAACCAAGTAGTTTACCTTTGAAACAGAAAAGTTAAATTTTTAACCATTTGATTTAATTTTCAATGAAAAACATGAATTTTAAATAAAAAAGGTTATTTACAACCAAAGAGTTAAATTTTCAACTAAAATAATGATTCATTAAGAACAAACAAAAATGAATTTTTGACAAAGAACTTAAATTTTGAACTAAATAGTTTATTTAAAAAAATTGGATGAATTATTAAATGAAAAGTATAATATAACTGATATTTCAATTATAAAGATTTTTATTTTAAAAGAATTCAATAAAAAATGACGTTTTTTCAGCAGAATAGTTGAATCCTTAACCAAAACAGATGAAATTTCATAATAACAGTTGGATTATTGACCAAAAATTATTAATTTTTACATTAAAGATTTAGTTTTGACTAAAAATGACAAAATTTAAAGAAAAGAAATCAATTTTCATTAAAACATTAAAATTTTCTATTAAAAAAGGTATATTCTTACCCAAAAATAAAATAGTTACATTTTCAGTTAAAAAAATTAATTTTCCATCAACGAAAATAGAATTTTTATCAAAACAATTGAATCCTCCACCAAATAGTAGAATTTTGAACCAAGGAGATTAATTTACTACCAAAAAGACGAATTTTTAACTGAAAAAGAAAAAATTTAAATCAAATAATTGAATTCTCAACTAAAAAATATAAATTTTCAAGCAGGAAACGGAAGATGAATTCTTAACTAAAAGATATAAATTTTCAAGCAGGAAACGGAAGACTCAAATTTTCAATTAAAGAAATTAATTCTCAAAAAAAAAGAAAAAATTTCAATAAAATAATTAACGTATGTCTATAGAAAGATGATTACATAATTGCAAAAAAATTATTAAAAATAATCTTCATTTGTTTGCCTTTAATACATTCCTCTTAAAGCATGAAGTTGGATAGCAGAGATGTTTTTGAATCCTGCTTTTTGAGTTTCCGTTCAAATTTCCATAATACATGTAATGTTGAAATTTGTTATGAAAAATTTCACGCTGATATTTCTATAATAATAAAATAAAACTGAAATAAATATATTCTGCGTCCTAAGTATTAAGTTTCATTAATTTTTATTTTTGGTTTATAAGTTTTAATTTTGTAACGACTTAAAATACTTGAAAAAAATAAGAAGCCTTTAATTTTTTTTACTTTTAGGTTAATTTTAGTAAAAATAATTAAGTTTTTTAAATCTGTTACAATAAAAATCTTTCAATTTCAAGCAGAAATTTTATATTTTTATATTATAAATTGGCGATGCAATCTTCCTATTGCAATAAAGCGCCCGTACAATATTGCCAATTAAAAAAATAATTCTGCAACATTTGCACTGGATTCGTAGATATATAAAATTTCAAAGAGTAATATAACTCTCTAAAGGATATCTTACTTTCGACCATAAAATGTTATACTCCTTTATAATCTTTTCATCAGTTACACGTATTTTATAAAAATATCTTGTTTCTTCTGGCGAGCAGATATGCAAACAAAAGCATTTAGCCTTCCTTTTATTATTGAAAGAAGCAAACAAAAATAAAAAAGAATTTAAATAAAAAAAATAAAAAAGAGCAACTGTGTAGTGATACTGTCAGTTGCATGTACTGTGCACTTGAATCGCGATGAACATTGTACGTGGTTTCTGGGAACCCATCGTACTTCGTGTAGGAGGAAAAATGGTTGTGCCCGCCAAAGAAAGCTTCAGAAGCTTCAGAAGCGAAAACCATGCTCGGTAATCTCTGCGATAAGAGTGCGTACCAGTACTTACATAAATTGTGCGGCACAATGGTTAGCCACTAGGGTGATTAATCCGGTAGCCACCAACACTTCTGTACGAGACTGTTACACGTCTGGGTCTCCTTCAAAATACATAATACTTCCACTGGTTGAAACAGTCCTGGTACGCTTTTTTGTGATGGCTTTCAGCTCCTTCGTCGCATTTGCCTTAATCTCCGAAATTGTCTCAAATCTTATTCCTTTGAGAGTTTTTTTTTTAGTTTTGGGAACAAGAAAAAGTCACAAGGAGCAAGGTCAGGTGAGTATGGGGGGGGGGGGGAAGAACAGTAATCGAGTGTTTGACCAAAAACTCACGAGTTCTGAGTGCGCGGTGCATCTTCAATTTTTCGGTCAAAATCTCGTAACAAGATCCAGCTGATATCCCACACTCTTCGGCAAAGCTCCCTAATGGTCAGACGTCGACTTTCGCGCACTAGGGTGTTGATTTTGTCAACGTGTGGGTCGTCAGTTGACGTTGAAGGTCGCCCAGGACGCTCATCATCGTCAATCGACTTTCGGCCACCCTTGAAACGTTCATGCCACTTGAAACATGCAGTACGCTTCATGGCAACATTACCGTAGGCCGTCTTGAGCATGGCAAATTTTTCAGTTGCAGATTTCCCGAGTTTCACACAAAATTTCACAGCAATTCGTTGCTCTTTCAGGCTCTCCATTTTACAATTCCACAAACCAAACAAAACACTCTTTACTTAAAACCGTGTAGCTTATCAACAAATGAAGATATCTGTGACTGGAATACCGCGTTTTAAACAGCTGATCTGTACGAACTAAGCGACACCAAGCGGATTCTCCAGAAACCAACTCGTGCCGCGAAATTTAAACAGTCCGCGTATTTTTCGAACAGACCTCGTATTCACTAATAGGTCCCCGAGAATACTCTTTTTTAAGAAGTGAAAAAGGGCCCCTGATTACGAATATCTTGGGCAGGTTTCCGAAATATGGGTCAATTTTGGTTTAAACAAATTTTTTTTAACAATTTCATTATTTATAGACAAAAATAATTATAAAATTATTTTCAACATGGCTGAGCAAAAATAAACCTTTTTTGCGTCTAGCAGTTTTTCGCACGACGAACCGTTGGCAATGTACAGCGTTATAAACAAATGATTTTTTAAAACAAAATTTCCATATTTGCAGTGTTACCTCAGAATCTATAATTCAGAAAAATTTTAAACTTGTACACTGTCTATATCAAGGAATAGATCTTTAAAAAGGAAAATAAATATTCTGATCGAATAAAAACTTCTCTCCTTAAATTGTTATTAAAAAGTTGTTCTTTTTAGGAGGAAAAAGTTTAGATTCTTCATTTATTAATAAACAATCATCCAGATTAACTAGTGTCATAATGTTGCTTCAAATTGCTGCAAAAGCTTTATATAGCATTATGAACACAATTTTTTGTTAATAATTTCTTTTGCTGAAACGTTTTGTAACAATTTATATCAATAATGACCACCATTACCAGAATTGACTTAAATTTTTGTTTATAAATCCTAGAAACATGAATGAACTTTTCAGTGTCTTTATATTTGCTCGTACGACGAGCCATTATTTATTTATGGTATTATGAACAATTTATTTTTTATAAACACACGTTCCCGTAAAAGCCACAATTTTCAAGTTATTAGCGATCACCTTTTTTATATCCTTAATTTTATCATAAAGAATGTAATTATCTTGGGGAGCATTTTTTACATCTGACCCTTATTGTTTGTAACTATTGTTATTAAAAAAAGATCATTCAAGGAAATCGATTTTTTCTTAATTTTCTTATTAATCTATGGCACAAAATAAAACTTTCCACTCTCGTGATATTTTTTCGCACGACCAGCCATTATTTATTTATGGCCTTATAAACAGCTTTTTTGTTAATAACAATAGTTACAAACAATAAGGGTCAGATATCGAGAATTCTGCCCAAGATATTTACATTCATTATGGTAAACTTAAGGATATAAAAAAGGTAATAAATAATAACTTGAAAATTGTGACTTTTAGGGGACGGTGTGTTTATAAAAAATAAATTGTTTATAAGGCCATAAATAAATAATGGTTCGTCATACGAGAGATTATCAGGAGAGTGAAAAGTTTAATCATGTTTCAAGGATTAATAAAAAAAAATTTAAGTCAATTCTGGTAATTGAGGTGCCGCAAGCCCCATAAAGTTTAACACGTATTTCCCATAAGAAAAAAGACTTCTTTGTCAATCTTATTCAGAATCCTTAATATTTTTTCAATCGAGTTGAAACTGAACGTTTCTCTTCACAAGTAGCCACAGAATACAAATAAAATATCACATTTCAAGTATCAACACCATGAGTTTTTTCTGTTTAGTGTCCCAAAAAAACCCCATAAGTGAAAAAATGGGTTTTGCGAGTTTTTAGCGCCAAACATGACTTTTTTTGCGGCTTTTATAATGCAAATTGTTTCTGGCACATGAAGGAAAATTTCGTACTAATAATTAGAAGTTCACATAAATTATTTAAACAATTTATTATTGTTTTCAGCCATTTTCTCATAGAATGGAGTTAGAAAGACGCGGTTTTTTCAGAAATTTTCCACTTCTTGTCCAATTTTCAATTATAGGGAAGTGATAGTGCATTAATTTTAACAATATTGACTGCTACAAAATAGCAGTTTAAAAATAAATTCACTTTTAGTCAAATTTTCAATTAGGATAAGTTATGTAATTAATTCGAATCAATGAAATTAATTGTTTAAACAATTTATTATTATTATTAATAATATTACATTTAAATAATGCTAGAAAGATGCGGTTTTCTGAAATTTCTGGCTTTTTGTTCAATTGCCAATTAAAGTGAGGTAATAATGATTAAAATTTATCAAATATAATTGTTTGAACAATTTATTTTTATTTTGAATATTATTCTCTTCACTTAATTGGTAGAATGTTGCGGTTTTTTCTGACATTTTTAACTGTTTTTTGAATTTTTCATTCGTCATGACTAAATAATTAATTAAATTCAACAAAAATAATTGTTTAAACAAATTATTATTGTTTATGACTATTTTCATCTATATTAATACCTGATAATTGCGGTTTTTCGGGAATTTCTACCTTTCTGTTCTTTTTTCACTTAGTAAGGTAATAATTAATGAAAGTGAACAAAAAAATTGTTTAAACAATTTAATATTGTTTTTAACTATCTTTTCTTAGATAAATGCTAAAAAGTGGCGATTTTGTCTAAAATCTTCAACTTTGCATTGCCTTTCTATTTATGATGACATAATAAGTCAACCACAACATAAATGATTTTTCAAATATTGTTGTTTCATTCAAAATGGTCGGTGTAGAAAATTTGAAGCATATTTTAAATATCTGTTTATTTCAGAAAAATATATGCACTAAAAAGAAGGAAATTATTTAAAATGTAGTTTTCTCTAACTTTTATTTAATTATTGTGAAAAACTAAGCAGGCGAAGCAAACTTAAAGGTTTTATAAAAAACCACAACTATCAGATATTGCTATAGATGAAGATAGTCATAAACAATAATTCTTTCTTTAAACAATTACTTTTCCTGAATGCAATTTATTATTATGTCATGCCTTATGAAAAATAGACAAACAGTTTACAATTTGATAAAAACCACAACATTCTACGAATTAAGCAAGGAGACTATTATTGACAAACATAATAAATTGTTTAAGCGATTATTTTTGTTAATTTGAATAAATTATTACTTAACTTCTATTGAAAATTGGACAAAAAGCCAGAAATAAAAAATGGAATTTTTCTAGCATTATTCAAATGTAATATTGTTAATAATAATAATAATAATAATAATAAATTGTTTAAACAATTAATTTGCTTGTCTCCAATTAATAACATAACTTATCTTAATTAAAAACTTGACTATGAGTGAATTTTTTTACACTGCAATTTTGTAGCATTTTTCTAAGAGAATATTATTAACAATAATATTAAATTGTTTAAATAATCACTATTGTTAACATTAATGAATTATCACTTCCCTCTAATTGAATTTCTAACCATAAAGGTGAATTTTCGGAAAAGAAGATTATTTTTCTATCTAAAAGACGACTTTTCAACAAAATAAATACACTTTGAGTCGCAGAAATAAATTTTTAACAAAAATGATTAATCTTTCACTGAAAAGAATGAATTTTCTACCAAAATATTGAATTTTTAACCGAAAAGTTGAACTTCGAACCAAAAAGATGGATTTTCAGTCAAGAAGATTAATTTTCTACAAAAAAATTAACTTTCGACAAAACACAGCACAAAACACATTTTCAATAAAATAGTTGATTTTTCAACCAAATAGTTGAATTTTCAAACAAATAATTCAATTTTCAAAAAAATAGTTGAATTTTTAAACAAAAAGTTGAATTTTCAACCTGCAAAGATGATATTTTAACTAAATTATTGAAGTTTAACCTACGAGGATGAATTCTCAACTAAATACTACAATTTTAAACCAAAAAATTGAATTTGTAACAAAATAGTTCAATTTTCAAACAAATCATTCAATTTTTAACAAGCTGGTTGAATTTTTATTCTAAAAGTTAAATGTTTCCCCTGCAAAAAAAATGTTTAGGTAAATTGTTAAACATTACTCTACGTGTTAAATTTTTAACCAAATACTTAAATTTTCAACCAAATAAGTAAATATTGAACAAAATATAAAATTTTTTAAACAGTAATTTAAATTTTCAACCTACAAAGATGAATTTTGAACTAAATTGTTAAACTTACCAGGATGAATTTTCAAGTAAAAAGTTGAATTTTCAACGAATTAGCTGAATTTTGAACAAAATAGTTGTATTTTCAACCAAGCAATTGAATTTTCAACGAACCAGTTGATTTTTAAACCATTAAGTTACATTTTCAACCTAAAAAGATGAATTCTTCACAAAATTTTTAAACCTTCAATCTATGAAGATGATTTTTCAACCAAATAGTTGAATGTTCAACAAAATAGTTAAATTTTAAACAAAATAGTTTAATGTGTAATTAAATAGTTGAATGTTTAACAAAATAGTTGTATTTACAACAAATTATTTGAATTCTTAACCAAAAAGTTAAATTTTCAACCTACAGCGATAAATTTTCAACTATTTGCGTCAAACTTTTAGGCTACGAAGATGAATTGTCAATCAAGTAGTTGAATTTTCAACCTACAAGGATGAATTTTTATTGATTAAATCGTTAAACTTTCAACCTACGAAGAAAAATTGTCAACCAAGTAGTTACGTTTTTAATAAAATAGTTACATTGTTTAACAAATAGTTGCATTATGAACCAAATATTTGAATTTTCAACAAGCTTGTTGAATTTTAAATCAAACAGTTAAATGTTCAACTTGTAAACATGAATTTTCAAATAGTTATATTTTCAACCTACAAAGATAAATTCTTAATTAAATTGTTAAACTTTCAACCTATGGAGATGAATTTTCAACTAAATAGTTGAATGTTAAACAAAATAGTGGAATTTTCAACAAACTAGTTCAATTTTTAACCAAATAGTAGAATTTGTAACACAATATTCGAAATTTGAACAAAATAGTTGAATTTTCTACCGAATAATTCCATTTTCAACAAGCGACTTGAATTTTTATCAAAAAGTTAAATATTCAACCTGTATAGATAAATTCTTAACTAAATTGTTAAATTTTCAACCTATGAAGATGAATTTTCAACCTAATAGTTGACAAATTAATCAAATAGTTGAACTATCCACAAAATAGTTAACAGAAAAGTTAAATTTTCAATCTACAGTGATAAATTTTCAACTATTTTCGTCAAACTTTTAACCTAGGAAGATGAATTGTCAATCAAGTAGTTGAATTTTCTACCTACAAAGATGAATTTTCATTTATTAAATCGTTAAACTTTCAACCTACGAAGATAAATTGTCGATCAAGTAGTTAAATTTTCAATCGAATAGTTTAATTTTTAATCAGATAGTTTATTTTGTTAACAAACAGTTAAATTTTCAACAAAATAGTTTTAGTTCAAACAAATAAATCAATTTTCAACTAACTACTTGGATTTTTAACCAATAAGTTAAACTTTCAACCTACAAGGATGAATTCTCAACCAAATAGTTGACTCTTCAACCTAATAGTAGAAGTTTCAACAGAATGGATAAATTTGCAACAAAATAGTTGAATTTTCAACAAAATATTAAAATTTGTAACCTGTTAGTTATATTTTCAACCTACAAAGATAAATTCTTAATTAAATTGTTAAACTTTCAACCTACGGAGATGAATTTTCAACTAAATAGTTGAGTGTTAAACAGAATAGTGGAATTTTGAACAAAATAGTGGAATTTTCAACAAAATAATGGAAATTTGAACAAACTAGTTCAATTTTTAATAAAATAATAGGATTTGCAACAGAATAGTCGATTTTTCAACAAAATAGTTGAATTTTCTACCGAATAATTCAATTTTCAACAAACTACTGGAATTTTACTATAATCAAAAAGTTAAATATTCAACCTGTACAGATAAATTCTTAACTAAATTGTTAAATATTCAACCTATTAAGATGAATTTTCAACCTAATAGTTGACAGTTTAATCAAATAGTTGAATTATCAAGAAAATAGTTTACCAAAAAGTTAAATTTTCAACCTAGAGCGATAAATTTTCAACTATTTTCTTAAAACTTTTAACCTGAGAAGATGAATTTTCAATCATATAGTTAAATTTTCAACCTACAAAGATAAATTTGTATTTATTAAATCGTTAAACTTTCAACATACGAAGATAAATACTTAACCAAGTAGTTAAAATTTCAATCGAATAGTTTAATTTTTAATCAAATAGTTTTTTTTTAACAAATAGTTAAATTTTCAACAAAATAGTTTTAGTTCAACCAAATAAATCAATTTTCAACTAACTAGTTGGATTTTTAACCAATAAGTTAAATTTTCAACCTACAAAGATAAATTCTGAACTAAATTGTTAAACTTTCAACCTACAAAGATGAATTCTCAACCAAATAGTTGTCTTTTCAACTAAATAGTAGAAGTTTCAACAGAATAGATGAATTTTCAACCAAATAATTATATTTTCAACAAAATAGTTGAATTTTTAATCAAAATGGTAAATTTTGAACCTAAACAGATAAATTTTCAACTAAATTGTTAAACATTTAACCAAAAAGTTGAATTTTCCGAAAATCCTAGAATTGGAAAAGACGATCGAAAATAGGGTGAAGGCAGTCTAATAAGGAGAAAGAAGAAAGAAAGGAGAAAGAAAAGCTAAAGCAGAGTGGAGAGAGAGACCGAGTCCGGTTTTCGCGACGTCGCGGTCGGTCGAGTCTCGAGACTCGAGAGTCGAGGTTGGTCAACCCTGCCTGCCTGCCTCCTGAACATCAGAAGAAGAAAGGAAGAAAGAGGCTGACCAGTGCGGTACAGTGTCCAGACTCCAGACTCCAACTGCACCAACATCTTTCTCTTCTTCTTCTTTTCTTTTTCCTTTTTTTCTTTTGTTTCCTTTTTTCCTTTTTTCCTTTTCTTTTTATTCTACCCTTGCCTCCAAACTGTGCACCACCTCCCACCCCTCGAGCTCCTGTTTCGAGAATTATTTGCCAGTCCAGCTTTCAAGACCACAGAGCAGAGTGCACTTCAAGACTCCCTCCTATAATAATGTACACTCCCGATAAATATTTTACTTCACTTCTTCTTACATTTCCAGCATCGCATACATGATGAACCTTCTTGCACCTTATATTGTATATTACCGATAAAAGTTTGCAAAGAAATATTGTTATAAACTAGTGGAATTGTTAACCAAAGAGTAGAATTTTCAAGCTACAAAAATACATTTTCAACTAAATTGTCAAAGTATTAATCAATTTACATCAAACTTAACGAAAAACAGTTGAATTGTTAAAGAAAAAGTTGAGTTTTCAACAAAGTAAATTCTCGACATAATAGTTGATTTTTTAACCAGAGAGTTGACTTTTCCACGAAATAATTAAATTGTTAAAAAATAGTTGAGTTTCTAACTAAAGTGGAATTTGCAACCTGAAAAGATAAATTTTCAGCCGAAAAGGTTCAATTTTCAACCAAATAGTTGAATTTTTAAACCTGTTGAATCTTTAAATTTTTAACCTACAAAGATGAATTTTCAACCTACAAAGATGAATTTTCGACCAAATAGTTGAATTTTCGATCTACAAAAATGAGTTTTCAAAGTACAGAGATTCATTGTCAACCGAGTAGTTGAATTAAAAAAAAAATAGTTCAATTTTTAAACAAAGAGTTTAATTTTCAATATACGAAGTTTAATTTTCCATCCAAAAGTTGAATTTTCAATCTCAAAAGATACATTTTCAACCTAATGTTCGAAGTTTTACACTAATAAGATTAAACTTTAACTAAAAGCTACTTTATTTTCAACCAAATGGTTGACTTTTCCACAAAATCATTAAATTGTTAACAGAACAGTTGAATTTGTAATTAAAGTGGAATTTTTAAACTGAAAAGATGAATCTTCAGCCGAATAGTTCAATTTTCAACCAAATAGTTCAATTTTTAAACCTGTTGAATCTCTGAATTTTCAACATACAAAGATGAATTTTTAATCAAATAGTTGAATTTTCAAACTACAAAAAATGTATTTTCAGCCGAATAGTTCATTTTTCAACCAAATCGTTGAATTTTCGATCTACGAAAATGAGTTTTCAAAGTACAAAGATTCATTGTCAACCGAGTAGTTGAATTTTTAAACAAATAGTTGATTTTCCAACAAAATAATATAATATAATTTATTGTTAGACAAGTAGTTGAATTTTTAACTAAATAATTGAATTTTTAAACAAAAAGTTTAATTATAAATATACTAAGTTTAATTTTCAATATACGAAGTTGAATTTTCGACACAATCTTTGAATTTTCAACCTAAAAAGATAAATTTTCAAACACATGTTCGAAGTTTTACACAAATAAGATTAAACTTTAACCGAAAGCCACTGTATTTTCAACTAAATAGTTGACTTTTCCACGAAATAATTAGATTATTAACAAAATAGTTGAATTTCTAACTAAAGTGGAATATTCAACCTGAAAAGATGAATTTTCAGCCGAATAGTTCAATTTTCAACCAAATAGTTGAATTTTCAAACCAAGGCTTAAATTGTCAACCTGATAGTCTGACCTTTCAACAAAATAATTAAATAATTAATAAAATAGTTGAACGTTGAACCAAACTTGAATTTTCAACCTTAAAAGATAAATTTTCAACCGAATAGTTGAATTTTCAGCAAAAGAGTTGAATTTTCAACCTATAAAATATATTTTCAACCAAATAGACGAAATATTAAATAAATAATATTAAACATGAACCAAAGGCATTTGCGTTTAAACCATATAGTTGACTTAAAAAAAGTATTGCATTAACAACAAAATTTTTAAATTTCTTACAGAAAATTTGAATTTTCAACCAAATATTTAAATTTTCTACCAAACAGTTGAATTGTAATCCAAAACTTAATTTTAAACTAAGAAAGATACATTTTCAATAAAAAAGATAACATCTCTACTGAAAAAGATGAATTTTCAATCCGAAAGAAAAAAGTTTAAACAAAACGTTGATTTTGCGAATAAATCAAATGAATTGTAAAAAAAATGAAATAGTTAAATTTTTACCTTGAAAAATTAATTTTCAACAGAAAACAGTGAATTTTCAACCATAGATGAATTTTCAACTAAAATGATAAGCCTTTAACAAGAAAGGTAAATTTCAATTCAGAAAGATGGGTTTTCAAAGAAGTAAGAAAAGTTTCATTGTTAACACAGTTACATTTTTAACCAAATATTCGAACTAAAAAAAAAATTAATCACAAAGTTCAATACTTAAACGAAAATTTAAATTTTTTAAACAAAAATGGAATATGTAGTTAAATTTTTATTTAAGAAATATTGTTTAACCATAAGTATAAATTTTCAATTGAAAAGGTGAGTCTTGAACAAGAAAGTGAATTTTAAATGAGAAAGATTATTTTTCAAACGAAACAGTTGAACTTAAAAAATTCTCGCAAAAAATCTCGGTTGCGAATTTGGAAAAAAATGCAATTTTTAGATTACATTATGTATGAACCACATAGTTCAATTATCGAATAAACAGGATAAATTTTCAAACATAAATATAATAGCTAAAGATTTAGTAAACAAAATTATGAAACAAAAAGAATTTTTAATTAAAGATATTAATTTTAAATTAAAATGACAAAGCTTCTACAGAAAAGTTAATTTTCGAAATAAAAAAGAGGGGTTTTCAACTGAATAGTTTAATTTTGAATAAAGAAATTAATTTCTAACCAAAAAATTGCATTAAAAAAAAGGTTTGAAACTTTATTCAAATAGTTTAATTTTGAAGCTAAAATGACCACTTTTTCAGAACACAGTCTTAATTTCAATATAAAGTTCATTTTCAACCAAAAGATGAATTTTCAAAAAAAAAAAGGAAAATTGAATTTCAAACGAAAATTCAATTATCAATCACAAAATATCGGATTGAGACAAAATAGCAATTTCCAGTATAATAAAAAGTAAAAGATGGCCCCTGATACCCAAAAAATTTTGAGATTGAAACACAAAGTTTGAAAAACTGATTTCAGTGGCGATTGAAAATAAAATTTTCAATTTTTAACAAAAAGAACTGGCTTTCGATGAATTGCTTTTCTGTATTAGAATGAAAGGCGCTTAATGAGAAAATAATATTTTTCTCCTTAAACAAGAATACTTTTAATAAATATTGATGTATAATTAGTTTAAAAAATTCTTGCAGCCTTATATTCATCATAAGCAAAGTAAATAACTTTTTTCAGATGAATGTAATTTTTCCGATGATGAAGTAACGACGGTTACTTAATTAAAGAGTGAAATTGATTAAATTAATTTGTGTAAAACATGGAATTCGATAGGAAATTTGCAACCTCGTGAGAAATGTCAGGAATAAATTTCAGCGCTATCCTGACGTTATTGGCTCAATTGAAGTATATCAATCCCGCGATAAGCGTTACGAAGTTCATCAGCTGCTCGGTATAACCCAAATAAGTAATTAAATATGAAATCAATCAATTCTTTGTTGTGCGAATTTTAAAAAAGAGTTCTTGACACGATTACAAAATTTACATCAATTTATCTTACTATAAATTATATTTCGTCTGAAAGAGTGAAAGATTAATACATAAATAATTCATGAAAAGTCATTTCTAATTAAAAGACATTTATGATCGAACTCGTTCGAATAAAAATAATCCTGATATCTGAAGCAGTTTCTTTATAATAAAAAAATCCATATTAATTATTATTATTATTGCGAAAGAACCAAAATAAAAAATGTAATCTCATAGTTGAAAGCGGATCTAATTTTCATAATGAACAAACAAAAATATATAATATCAAAATTCTGAACATAAAAAAGTATTCCGGAGATTAAAAATGTGTCGCATCTTTTATCCAAAAGAATTAACAAAAATTTGAATTTTAAACAAAATAATTGATCTTTTGAGCGAAAAATATGAATTTTATACCAAATAGTTGAATATTCAAAGAAAAAATTAATTTTTAACGAAAAAACAAATATTAAATTTTCAAGAATGAATTTCAACCAAGAAAGATGATTTATCAAAGAAATAGTGTAATTAAAAAAAGACACATTTTTAATGAATAAAGAAATTCGAGTGGAGGAATTACTTAATTATTATTAAATGCCAATGAAGGAATACCTAGTTATAATTTAAGTTGAAAAATTAATTTAAAAAACAAGAATTTTCCACCAAAAAGATGAAATTTGAACTAGAATTATGAATCTTCAAGAACTGAAAAATTTTGAGTTGAAAGTATCGATTTTTAATCCAGAAAAGAATCGAATTTTCAAACAAATAGTTTAATTTTCAGTTAAAAAAATAATTTTCAAGCAAAAATGGAATAGTTACATTTTTAGTTAAAAATATTGATTTTTAACCCGAATCAGAAACGAATTGTTAAACAAATACTTCAAGTTTCAGTTTAAAGAAATGCATATTTATAAATATTCAACCAAAAAGAGGAATTTTAAACTAAAACAGACAAATTTTGAACAAAATGCATGAGTTTTTAACGAAAATAGGTAAATTGTCGAGAAAAAATGGTAGAGTCATATATTTAGTTATAAAACTTAATTTTCAAATAACAAAAAAAAAATTATCAACTAAGAAGTGGTTACATATTCAGATACAAAAATTAATTTTTAATTTAAATAAATAATGTTTAAGCAAAAAGATTAATTTACTACCAAAAAAGACATATTTTTAACTAAATCAATTTGTAACCAAAAATAGAATATTTAAACTTTTATTCAGTTAAATAGATTTTCAACAATAAGAAAATAATTTTATACAAAATAGTTTAATCTTCAACAAAAAATTACATTTATACAAAAAGATAAAGTTCTAATAGAATAAGTTTATATCACAAACGTATTTCAAAAAATATTAAAAATTTTTTTTTTCAAATTTTGAAAAAATGAAAAAAATTCTAGAAAATCCCACCTTTCTTATTCTTAATATATATTTTATAGTTGAAAATTTCTCTTTTTTGGTAGATAATTAATCTTCTTGGTAGAAAATGAATCCTTTTTGGTTTAAAATTCAACAATTCGGTAGAAAATTAAACTATTTGCTTAAAAATATTTTCCGGTTGAAAACTGATCTGTTTCAGCTTCAAAGTTAAACAATTGGGATGAAAGTTCATGTATTATGTGGAAAACTTAATTTTTTTGTAATTAATTTTTTTATCTGAAAATTTAACTCTTCCATTTACCACTAAAAATGAAACGGTTTTAAATTGAAAATTAAACTATTTTGTAAAAAAATGCATGTAATTTGTTAAAAATTCGTCGTTTTTTTTTTAATTCAACTTTTTGAAAATTCATTTTTTTCACCTAGTTTACCAAATTGAAAATTCAAGAATACCATTTTTGGTTGAAAATTGACCTTTTGTGTTTGAAAACTAATACTTGCAGTTTAAAATTCAACTATTTGGTTGAAAATTTATCTCTTTTGGTATAAAAGTAAACTGTTTTCGAAAAGATTTGGTTTTTCACTTTCAAACTTAACTCTTTTGTTAATAATTTGCTTTTTTGGGCACAAAAATAATTTTCTTAGTTGAAAATTCTTTATTTTGTTGACGATTCAACTGTTTTATTCAAAATTCGTCTTTTTCCATTGAAATTGAGTGGTCAAAAACTAATTTTTTTGTTTAAAATCAATTTCTTCATGTGAAAATATAACTATTGCATTTTCGATTTAAGACTTAGTATTTACTTTGAAAATTATACTATTTGATCAGAAATACATGTATTTTCTTGAAAATTTGTCTTTTCGGAGAAAATTTATTTTTTCGGGTTAAAGGTTTAACTATTTTGTTAGTTATCTTTTTTTAGTTCAAAATTTACTCGTTTTATTAAAAAATTTGTCCTCTTGGATTAAAAATGCAACTGTTTTAAAAAATAGCCAAAAATTGTTATCACAGTTTCTGGATGTAAATAAAAATTTTGATTCATTATACGAATAAATTTGAAAATTAAATTAATGAACTAAGCAAATAATAATATTATTTCCGAATCATTCCGAAAAAATTCAAATTATTTCGAAATCTGTATACAAACCAATCCGAATCTATCTAAATCAATCCGGGAAAAAATGTTCAATTTCGTTCGAACGAAACCGTTTAAACATTAATGTGACTCAATCCGATTTAATACGAACTTCCAAATCGAATTAATCCGAAAAAATTGTATTCCAAATGAATGCAATCTCGGATTGACCTACACCGATTTTCAATACGGATTAGGTCAATTTAATTCGAACTTTGATACGTTCCGATTGAAAATTCAGTACATATCAATCTGAGTTCGGATTGATTCGGATTAATTCAGATTGAAAATCTGGTTTGGATTGGTTCGGATTGAACCGGAGTAAACCTACTTAATTTTCAACCGATTTGGATCACACAAAATGTAGCATTTTTTCGGATTGGCACGCATTGATTCAGATTGGCGCGGATTGATTCGGGTTGATGCGGATACAGATTTCGGAATGATTTGGAATGAACTCCTGCTTGACAACAAGAAATCAATTATTCATCTGAAATATAAAATGAGGAAAATAAAATTTCACCTTTTCCGCGAGATTATTTGACGTCTCTCTCAGCTCTTGATGAGTCGTTGTAGCTATTTGTGTTACTTTCATTCTCGACTAAGGAAAAACACAAGTTATTCGGAAAAAACGTTCGCAGACAGTCTGCAAATATTTGGCATGTCTGGGTTTATTTCCAATTCCTGATTTGAAAATGTCTGTTGAAATTGTTGGTATTATAAAGTAGGGCAGAGAGAGAAAGAGAGAGAGAGAGAGAAATGAATACACAAGTGTGCGTATCTGCAGCAGACGCTGTGTAGGTCTCTACCTGTACCTGCTGTGCAGAGTACTTAATGGGGAGCAGTGCTCTCCAGCCAGAGAGTATATTGCTCGACGGAAAAGACTTTCAAACTTGCCGTCTACCTTGTAGCCTTCTAGTTGTAGACCATTCTTGATAAGCTATATCAATATTACGTTTTCATAGTAAGATTCAGTTCTTGGTACACACTGTGTAAAAAGAATTTACGAAGTATTTACCTACTTGATATTCAATTGAGAAAAGTTAAGTAATCTGAGTGATAAACACAGAAGAGAATAAAGTTTCATTTCTAACAAGGAGACGGTAGTGTTCTAAAGAGTTTAAGGGACCGTACTTAAATTACGTATCAGTTGAAGGGAGGGGGGGGGGTCGAAAGATTTCGTTACGTTTTGTTATGGAAGGGGGTCCTTCACTCATGTTCGTAATTTTTGGAAATTCGCAAAAACTTTTCCCTGCAGATTATCTTTTTCATTATAAATTTCATTGCAGTGAAAGTCTTCTATAGTGCCGATTTTGGGAGTGGCGGTGGGTTGAAAATAACTCATTATAGCCCGAATCACTTTTGTTTGTTCACGCCTGCGTGCTCGCCTTAATGACGACCGCAGATCCCGTGCAGCTCCTGTTACATTTAACTGCGGCGCGTTGTGAATTCTCGAAAGGGCTATAGAAGGGAGTGTTATTGAAGGGTTTCATAGTATTTGCTTGAAAATTTAACAATTTTCTGAAAAAAGTCCTTTTTGTTTGCAAATTCAATTGTGTTGTTAAAAATTCGTTTTTTCTTTTTTGTTAAAAATGCAGCTCTTTTCGTAGAACATTAAACTATTGTTTGGAATTCATATTTTGATGCTGAAAAGTCAACTAACAACTTTTTTCGATAAGAACTATTTTTTCTGAAATTTTGTCTTTTTCATTTCCAAATTCAACTGTTTTAGCAGAATTTTCATTTTACTTGGACAAAAATGCACCTGTTTAATTGAAAATTTAACAATTTTGGTAAAAAGTCATACTCTTTGGTTAAAAATTCGACTATTTGTCAGAAACTTAACTTATTGTTTGCAATTCTTATTTTGGGGTTGTAGAGAGAACTGAAATCTTCTTTGCATACAAATTTAACTTTTTTTTTGTATTTTTTAATTCATCTGTTTTAGAAGAAATTTTGTCTTTCTTGAATGTAAATGCGAATTCAACCTCTTTGTTGAAAGTTGGTGCTTTTAATTTTAAAATGCAACTATTTGGTAGAAAATTCAAGCATTTTTTTGAAAAGTGATACTTTTTAAAAATTAAGTTTTAAAAAAAAGTAAAAATTTTTCTATTAAATTTAATACTTTGGTGTTGAAAAGAGAACTAAAATATTTTCTGGATGAAAATTCACCTTTTTAAACTTTTTTTTTTAATAAAAAATTCAGCTATTTTAAGAGAAATTTTATCTTTATTGTATAAAAATGCAAATGTTTGGTTGACAATTATACTGTTTTGTTAAAAAGACATACTTTTTAGTTGAAAATTCCTCTGTTTTGTTGAAAATTTAACTGTTTCAAAGCAAATTTCCTTTCTGTAGAAAACTTATATTTTGGTGTTTAAAATGAACTGAATCTCTTCTGGGTGAAAGTTCATCCCCCAAAAATGCAAACAGAGTAACACAAATTCAATAATAAAATCTAACTATATTTTAGTTAATGATTCACATTTTTCTTGTTGAAAATTAATTTTTTGAACTGAAAATATAACTATTCTACTTTTTAATAAAAATTGATTGATTCTATTTGAAAATTCGCCTATTATAATTTTCTTCGTGAATTCACCTTTTTTGGTTTGACAATTCAACTATTCAGTTAAACAATTTGGTTGAAAATTTGATGTATTTTGTTGTAAATTCGACTTCTTTGGCACAAGATTAATCGTCTTGATTGAAAATTCAGCTGGTTGGTTGAAAGTTGAAATGCTTTGTTGAAAATTCATTTTATTGATGGGAAGTTGAAAATTGAACTAGTTTGTTGAAAATTCGTTTTTATTTGGTTGAAAATGAACTAATTTCACTGAAATTTCAACTATTCCATTATTGTTTAAGATTTGATGCATTTTCTTGTATATTCTTTTCTTTTAGAGAAATAATCTTCTTGGTAAAAAATTCAATTGTTTGGTTAAAGTTGAACTAATTTGTCAAAAATTCCTTTTATTATTTGAAGATCCATAATTTTTGTAGGAAAATTTATCTGTTCGATTAAAAATCGATTTTTCAAGTCTCAATACAACTATTGTATTTCTGGTTAGAAATTATTCGTATTTAAATTAAAATTTAACTATTTGGTTGAAAATGAACTTTTTGTTAAAAATTCATATTTACGGGTATTATATTTTTAGTTGAGAATCGACCATTTTTAATGACAATTGAACTACTGGGATGAAACTTCTTTGTCAAAATTTAATTTTTGTTTGTTGAATATTCATCATTTTAGCAGATAATTGAACTACTTTGTTGAAAATTTTAATTATTTAGTTGAAAAACTATTTTGTAACAATTAATCTTTTTGTTCGAAAATTTAACTGCTATGGGGAAAATTGATCTTTTTGGATGAGACATTCATATTTTTTCTATTGAAAATTCATCTTTGGTATACAACTTCTTCGTGGAACGAAGAACTTTTATACAAAAAAAAAACAACACATTTTTCCCTAAGAAAAATGAGAACATTTGTACCAAAAGCGATTAAGTTTCAGCTGAAAAATTGATTTTTAACAAAACAATTAAATAATTAAAAATACAATTTATATTTAATGAAAATGTTATTTATTATTATATTAATTAATTTTTATAAAGTAGTTTAGTAGTACACTAAGTAGATGAATTTTTATTCAAAAAGGATGAATTATCAATACAAAATTTAATATTTAAATTTTCAACTAAAAACGTAAATTTTTCAGCCAAAATGGATTTGTTAAACTTTCAGTTAGGAAAAGGAATTTTCAATCACATAGTTGGATTTTTAGACAAATAGTTTATTTTTTAATCAAAGGAGATGAATTGAAAGACGAAAATATGAAAGTAGACTATTCAATTTAAAAAAATCCACTTTTAACGAAACACAATTAAATTTTCTAATTTGGTTCTTTGAATTCAGCTCGTTATTAAGCAAAAAATGAAAAAGGGGAAATTTGTTGAAAACCGTAGAAGAAGAGGAATTTTTAAAAAAAGAGTTTCGTAGAAATTGAATTACTTTGTTACATTTTATTAGTTAAAAGATTCATATCTTTGATAGAAAATTTAATTTCTTTGTTGAAAACTAATCCTTTCTGTCTGAAAATCTATTTTTCAACTGCAAATTTGACTATTCCACTTTTGCTTAAAAATTGACAGTATATAGTTAAAAATTCGATTTTTGTTTGAAAATTAACTATTTTGTTGAAAATTTCAAACTAAATAATATTCTTAATCTTAATCTTAATATTTTCGTAAAAAATTCAACTATTTGATTGGAAATTATTTTTTTTTATATCGAAAATTTAACAATGTATTTAAGTCATAGCAGTTGAATTTTCAATTCAGAAGACTAATTTTGTACAAAAAAGTAGAATTTATGCCAAAATTATTATTAAATTATTATTACTGCTTTTTATATCATGAATTGATTAACTAATTATTAACTGATTGATTTTTCATCTTCAAAAAACGAATTATAAATTGTTTTCAATTAAGTCACGTAAATTGTTTATTTGCATTAAGGTTATGTAGTTAAATAATGGCTATTATTTCTACATGAAAATTATTTTTTGTTTAAAATATGATTCAAGTTTATGTGATTAATTACTTATTATCTGATTTTTTTTACAATAATGGCATAAATTTTTATAATAAAAGTTTTTCCGTTTCTGAAATATCTTTATTTCAATGATGTAATTTTTGTAGGTTTGTATAATCTTTTGGAATGAGTATTTGAGTTCATTTTTCAAAAATATATTTTAACTGTTCTGAAATTAGTTTGAAATGTTATTAATAATTGCAATTTTTCTAAAAATATAAAGTAAAAATTATTTTAATGCATCAACAAAAATAATTGTTCATTTATTATTATGTTTTAAACTGATTAATTTATTACTGATTAATTTTTTTTCACAATATCAAACTTCACTAAAATCTCAAATGATATAAAAAAATTAAAATCTTCGAATGATATCTCGCTCTTTAGTATTACTAACAGTAATAGTAAATTCTGCGTTACAAGGATTCATTGAATACATTATTTCAGATTCTAATTCAGAGACTTTGAGTGGTGAAAAATTTTAACAAATAAATAGTTATTAGAAAATTGGGTACATGATAAAAATAAACATAAAAAGTAAGCGCGCGCCGGCGCACGCACATGGTGATCTAGTAAAGAAAAGAAAAAAACACTAGGATACATTTTTATTGTATATTATAATTGAAGCTTCCTTGATTTTTTTATCAGATATTTCAAACTGATTAAAAGTTAAATAGAATCAAAATATTATTTGATGGAGATGTGAATGAAAGTTTTTTTATTAGTTCTTTTATTTAGCTAGCTGTCAAATAAAACCACTAATTTTCCTTGTCTCCGGTATTTTTTTAAAATAATCTTTTGTTTTCTGTTAGTCTCGAGGTCTCCGCTAATCTTTATGTAATTAAACGTTAGAGCAGACGATGGATGACACTATGTTTTTTTTGTCATATCAATGTGTATGTTTGAATGTATGTATTTTTATGGTGCCAGACGTAGAATTAAAAACATTCCGGAAGTTATGTGAATGACGGTAAATAAGAAGTCTTGGATTATATAAGCGAGCTGTGAAATTCCACAAATGCAGAATCAGTGACTGTATTTTGATACATAATTCAAGCAAGCAGATACGAAAATTCGACGACGAAGAAGTGAAGCCGATGCGAAGGAAGGAAACTGAAGAAGAGCGCCGACTGCCGACTGCCGACTGCCGAGTGCCGAGTGCCGAGTGCCGAGAGCCGACCTAAATGACTGCGGGCTAAAGAGGCCGCGTAAGCGTATACGTTTTCGCATATCGTATATGCATAAGTATCCAACCGTCTGGCCACTGTCTGGACCTAATGCAGAGTCAGCGACTAAGTCATTAGGCATAATAACCTGGCCTTGTCTTGTCTTGCTTTGCCTTGCCTTGTCTTGCCTCAGTCCTCACCATTCCTTTCTTTTTCTTTTTCTTCTTTAATTTAACATCGAGAAGAAACCTATTTTTTCATTAGTAATTTGATGCAAAATCAGCATGATGCGAAATCAAAATTAAAAACCAGAGTCCCAAACTACCTCTAATCCAGTCGCCACTAAAACTTCTGTGGGTAGGTTTTCGAAATCTTGGTCAATTTTTGTTTAAACCATTTCTTTAACCCAAAAATACATAGCAAATTTTTTTTTTGCATGCTAGAGGGCATTGGTCCTCCCCATTTTATTCTAAATCCAAAAAAAAATTCCCTAATTTTTTATTATTGTATTTTTATGTGTTAACAGGTGCCGGTTTAGACCTGAAGTTTCCCATGTAAAATGCATGATGAAAAATCACTATTTTTAACTTTCAGAATAATTTTTTAAGGTTTGAAAAATGTGAGGGGAAAGTATGGGGCCTGTAGAGAATTATCCAACGAAGAATTTCATCTTTTTAAAAAATGCAATTTGTTTGAATAATTTTTTTTCTCAAAAATTCGTTTTCTTCCCTAAAAATTATTACCATTAGTCTAGTGGAATAGTTATTAACATTGGTTCATTAATTTTTTATTATTCAAACCAATGGAATTTGTTTAAACAATTATTTCGAAAATTCGTTTTTTTCTTAATAATGATTACTATTGGTATAGTGGAATATTTAAAACTTTTTTTGATTAATTAAAAAAAAAATTTGTAATACAAATTATTACTTAAATATTACTGATAAATTAATTATTAATCAGTAATCAATTATTACTGCTAAATATTCCACTAGACCTACAGCAATAATTTTTATAACAAAAAATTCGAAACGAAATTATTTAAATAAATTCCATTTGTTTAAATAATTGAAAATGAATGAACTAATGTTAATAAATATTCCTCTGGCACATAGTAATAATTTTTAGGAAAAAAAACTAATTAAAAAAGAAATTATTTAAACAAATTCCATTTGTTTGAACAATTAAAAATTAATGAACCAATGTTATTAAATGTTCTACTAGACTAATAGTAATAATTTTAAGGGGCAAAAAATAATAAACAAATGTAAATTATTTATTATTTATTCCCAAAAAGTATAAAAAAGAATCGTATTTTCTGATTGAAATGTAATTATTTGTCAGTGGAGTAGTATAATTTTCTGAAAACATGATTTAATTATTTAAACAATTAATTATTGTTTATTTTCAAAATTTCTAAAAATTCAGCCACAGATGTCTACTTTATCAAAATGATTACCTATGCTACTTTTTGTTGAATAATTACATCATTTTGACACATTTCTTCTAATGTTTCACAAATTTCTATTTGTTTAAATAATTTTTATTTGCTCAAGCAGTTATTCTTCGATATCTAAAAAAAGTGAAATAAAATAGTAGATATACAATTAATTATAATTTAAAAAGTATTCTTGGAAAAGTAATTATTTAAACAAATTATATTTGTTTAAACAATTAAAAAGTGGTAAATTTATTCTTTCTATACGTTATACAGTCAGAAAAATAGTTGTATGTGTTATATTTTATTATATTTTGTTCTTTATCAAAAAAAACTGATTGAGAAAATAAGGATTGTTTAAAAAAATAGAAATTTATTAACATGAAAAGAAATGTATCAAATTTATATAATTATTCAACAAAACGTAGCATAGTATACTAATTTAAAAAGAAACTTGATATCTTTGGCTCCATTTTTAGCAATTTTAAAAAATAGCCAATAAATAATTATTTAAATAATTAAATAATTTTTTAGAAAATATTTACTACTCTAATGACAAAGAATTACATTTAAGCAGAAAATACGATTATTGTTTTACACTTTTTGGGAATAAATAATTGTTTGAATAATTTACATTTCTTTAAACAAATCAAAATTATTTTAAAAAATGTTTAATGTTAAAATTGTTTATTAGTCATTATTTGTATGAAAAAGATGACGGAAATTGCTAAAAAGTAACAATAATACCTAAAAATGTAGTTTTTTCATTTTTGGGACATACTTGTGGCGCTCTGGGGGGGGGGGGGGGG
>NC_046662.1:10103958-10113884 GCF_010883055.1 Belonocnema kinseyi | reverse complement strand
TGGAAATAAAAGACTTAAATTTTTTTACTAATCCTTGACACATGGTTAAACTTTCCACTTTTGTGATATTTTCTCTTACGAAAAGCCGTTTTTTATTCGCGGCTTTATAAACAATGCTATGTTATTTATTTATGTTATTTATTCACAGCCTTATTAACAATGTATTTTTTATAAGTATGAGCTCCCTTAAAAGCCACAATTTTCAAGTTATCCGCGATTAGCTTTTTCATGTCGTTAATTTTACCGTAAAAATATTATTATTTTCGTTCGCGTTTTCGATATCCGTTCCTTTTTTTATAACTATTGTTCTTAACATAGATTAATAAAAATAAATGAGGAAAAAGTCGATTTTCTTAACTGAGCGTTTTTGTTAATAACAATGGTTATAAACAATGAGGCACATATATTGAAAATGCTACCCAAGATAACTATAATGTTTATGGTAAAATTAAGGATATAAAAGAAGGTAATCGCTAATAACTTGAAAATTGTGGCTTTTAAGGGAGCGTATACTCATAAAAAATACATTATTTATAAGGCCATGAATAAATATTGACTCATCGTGCGAGAAAATATCACGGGAGTGAAAATTTTTATTCTATGCCATATCCTATTATAAAAATTAGGAGAAAATCAATTTTCTTAATTGAGTACTTTTGTTAATAACAATAGTTAATAGCATAACAAAAGCATACAAAAGAAAAAAATTGCTAATAACTTGAAGATTTTGGCTTTTAAGGGAGCGCATATTTATGAAAAATACAATAAGCAATTTTGTTAAAAAATCATTTGTTTATAAGGCTGTACAATGTACATTGCCAACGGTTCATCGCACCAAAAAAGTGCAAGACACAAAAAAGTTTTATTTTTGCCCAGCTATGCCAAAATGATTTTATAAATTTTTTTCTCAATAAATAATTAAATTGTTTCAAAAAATGGTTTAAACAAAAACTGACCCAGATTAACGAAACCTACCCAAGACATTCGTAATCAGTTTTTTTTTTGACCTTTTGAAACAGAGTAATCTCGGGGACCTGTTAGTGCATACAGAAGTGTTAGTAGGGGGGGGGGGGGGTTGTTTTAATGCCGCAAAGTGTCACATAGGAAGGGGGTAGTAAAATCTTTTTAAACGTGACACTTCTCTGATCAAAGAAGTAAAATTTGTATGACACATGCATGATTTCAACCCTTTCTGACGCCTATTAAGCGGAGCTAAGGCTCTACTTTTTACTCCCTAGGGAGTGAAAAGTAACGTCAAATGTGAATAATGAAAATTATACACCTACGAGCTCACAATTTACGATGATCAGCCGACTCACCGCAAAAACTGTAAATTACCAAAAAATTAAATAAATTTCCGGAAATTTATAGAAATGTCTAAAATTTTGGTGATTTACGATAAGTTACTATATTTACTTGTAAAATTACTATAAATAACCGGAAAATTTCGAAAAATTTCCGGAAATTTAAAGACATTTTTAAATTGAATTTTGGGCAATTTATGGTAAGTTACGATAAATTAGCTGTAATATTATCATACAATGCACAACATTTTATAAATTTCCGCAAACTTTTAAAAATGTTTACAGTTTAATTTTGGGTAGTTTATGGTAATTTACCATATTTACCTGTAAAATCACAGGAGTGACCGAAAATTTTCGTAAATTTACGGAAATTTGTAGACATTTTTAAATTGAATTTTGGGCAATTTGTGGTAAGATAGCATGAATTACCTGTGCTATTACCATAAATTACGAAAAAATTCATAAATTTCCGGAAATTAAAAAAAAATGTTATTGAATTTTTTATAGTTTATGGTCATTTACCATATTTACCTGTAAAATTGAATAATAAAAAATTTCATCAATTTCCGGAAATTAATAAAAATGTTTAAAATTGAAGTTTGGGTAGTTTATGGTAATTTACCATATTTACTGTGAAATAACCTTAAATGACCAAAAAGTTCCATAAATTTCCGGAAGATCAAAAAAATCTTTTAAGTTGAATTTTGAGTAGTCAATGGTAATTTACCATTTTTACCTTTAAATTACCATAAATTACCGAAAATCACATGAAATTTATAGACATTTTTAATTTGAATTTTTGGCAATTTATGGTAAGTTACCATAAATAACCACAAATTTCATTATTTTCCGGAAATTGATAAATATACATATTTGAAATAGAATTTTGGGTAGTTTATAGTAATTAACCATTTTGAACTGTAAAATTATCATAAATAAATTACAGCACAGTTCCACAAGTTTCCGAAAATTTATAGACATTTTTAAATTGAATTTTGGACCATTCATGGTAAGGTACGGTAAATTACATGTAAGATTACGAAAAACGATCTATAATATTGCTATAAATTACCAAAAATTTCATAAATTTTCGGAAATTAGCAAAAATGTTTAAAATTTAATTTTGTGTAGTTTATGGTAACTTGCCATATTTAGCTGTAAAATTACCATGTATGACCGAAAATTTTCTCTATATTTCAGAAAGTTATAAACATTTTTAAATAGGATTTTGGACAATTTATGGTAAGTTACCATAAATTAGCCTTAAAATTTTCTATATTTTCCAGAAAGTTATGAACATTTTTAAATAGGATTTTGGACAATTTATGGTAAGTTACCATAAATTACCCTTAAAATTTCCGCGAAAAATGCTTCCTTTATTCGAAATCTAATAAGGCCTGAATTCATGACTGTATTAAAAAAAAACCAGGAATCATCTGTTTGTTATAAAAAATATCGTATGCTGCCTAATTAAAGACCAATCAAAAATTTTTATAGTTGCATTTTCAAACAAATATTTTAATTTCCAAGCCAAATAGATGATTTCTTTAGAAGAGAGTTTAATTATTAACCGAGAAAGATGAATTATCTATGAAAAATGAATTTTCTATTAAAAAGGACGAATTTTTAACAGAACAGTTGAATCTAAGATCAAATAGCTGAATTTTTAACAAGCAAGATTAATTTTCTACCCAAATAGAAGAATTTTCAAAAAAAAATTCAATTATAAACTTGAAAAGGAAATATTTTCAATCAAAGATAAAATAGATACATTTTCAGATCATAAATTAATTTTTAATAAAAAAGACGCATTTCCCAAAAAATAGTTATATTTTTAAACAAGTAATTTAATTTTACAGCAAAGTATAAATTTGCTACCAAAGCATTAAAGTTTAAAAAAATATATATAATTTTTAACAAAAAAAGTTAATTTACGATCAAGTAGTTAAATTTTCAACTAAAAAGATCAAATTTTAAACAACAAAAATCATTTTATGCTAAGCAGTTCAATTTTCAGCAAAGTAATTCAACCAAACAGTTTTGTATTTTACCAAAAAAAGACAAATTTTTAACCAAGAAGATTAATTTTCAACTAAAGAGAATGAGTTTTCAATTAAATAGTTGGATTTTGAATTAAAAAATATACACTTTCAACCGAAACGGGGTTACATTTTCGGATGAAAAATTAATTTAAAAAAAAACGAATTTCCCACAAAATACTTAAATATTTAAACAAATACTTTAATTCCCAACCAAATATTTTAATTTATTTCTTACCGAAGGATGAAGTTGCTACTAAAGTATTTTAGTTTTAAGCGAAAAATATAAATTTTAAACAAAAAAAGTTAATTTACGGACACATTGTTAAATTTTCCACTAAAACAATCAAATATTCTACAAATTTTTTTTTTTTACAAAGTAGTTTAATTTCAAGCCATGCAGTTCAATCAAAAAGTTGCATTTTTAACCAAAAATGATTATTTTCAACTAAGAAGATTAATTTTTAAGTAAAAAACGTGAATTTTTAACCAAACAGTTCAATTTTAAACTAAAAAAGATGGAATTTGATCAAAAATGGGATTGCTACATTTTCAGATAAAAAACTTAATTTTTAACCAAAAATGAAATGAATTTCCCACCAAATGGATCAATTTAAACATAAATAGTTTACTTTTTAATCAAATAGTTTAATCTTTTACCAAAGGATGAATTTGCTATCGAATTATTCGAATTTTCAACGAAAAATATCAAGCTTAAAAAAAATGTAATTCACAGCCAAATAGTTTAATTTCCAATTAAAATGGCCAAATTTTCAGCAAGAACAAACTAATTTTTTGCACAGTAGTTCAACATTAAGCCAAGTAGTTCAACCAAACAGTTGTATCCTTAAACAAAAAAGATTCATTTTGAACGAGGAAGATTAATGTTTAACTAAAAAAGTTTAATTTTCAACAAAATAGATAGATTTTAAACTAAAAAAGATGAATTTTCAGCCACAAATAGATTAGTTAAATTTTTAGTTGTAAACTTTAATTTTTAACCAAAAATGAAACAAATTTCTCACAAAATAGTAAAATTTTCAAATGAACATTATAATTTTGAACGGGGAAGATTAATTTTCTACAAAAAATGGGATATTTAGATTTTCAGTTAAAAAATTCATTTTCAATCAAAAATCAAACGAGTTTCCTACGAAATAGTTAAATTTTAAAATAAATAGTTTATTAATAACAAATAGTTTAATTATACACCAAAGGATGAATTTGCTACAAGAGTACTTCAATTTATAACGCAAAATATAAATATTAAACAAAAAAAGGTCATTTACGACCAAATAGTTCAATGTTAACTTAAAAAGATGACTTTTTGCCCAAAAATATGACTTTAACCAAAGGGTTCAATTTTCAAAAAAAAAAAAAAAATAATAAATTTCCACCAAGTAGTACAATTTTTAAGCAAGTGAGATGAGTTCAGAACCAAAAATGTACCGATAGACTTATTAAAAGAAAAAAAAGTTTTGACTAAGAATAGTTGGATTTTATTATTGCGTTCTATTAACTAAATTCAAATTTAAGCACAAAAAAAAACGAGAAAAAGAGGAAGTTTCTTGAAATTTGATTTCTTTTCTTTCTTGATTTTTAAAAAAAATATTCTTACTGCCAAGGTGGGGAGAGTGGAGGGAAAAAAGAATGTGGCATCATACGTGGTAAATATAATTGGGATGACAATTTTTTGAAAATCAATTTATCTGAAAAATTGAATATTTTATTTTTGCTTGAAAATTGATTAATTCTAGTTGAGAATTCACCTAATGAAATTTTCTATTGTGACTTGCATCTGTTCGAAATTCCTCTTTTTTTGAGTGAAAATTAATTTTTCAACTGAAAATTTAATTATTTGTGAATTCATCTTGTTGACATAAAATTAATCTTCTTGAATGAAAATCTAACACTTAGTTAAAAGTTGAATTACCTTGTTACAAATTTATTTTATTATTTGAAAATTCATCACTTTCACCGAAAATTTATCGTTTTTAGTTTGATATTCAACCATTTCTCTTAATAGTTTATATTATTTTTTCGAAAATTCATATTGACAGATTTAAAATTCTATTATTTTCGTAAAAATGAAGACTATTCGGTTGAAAAAAATTATTTTCTGGTTGAAAATTCAACTGTGTTCGATGGAGAATTCTTCTTCTTGGTTTGAAAGTTGAAATATAAACTATTATATTTCTCGTTATGAATTATTCGATTTTTATTGAAAATTTAACTACTTCGTTGAAAGATGAACTTTTTTATTAAAAATTTTTTTTTGTAAATATTTATTATTCAGCACAATCATTATAAAAATTTTCGCTTTCTTTCTCGATTCTCTTTAAAAAAAAAAGAAAAATACATCTAGATATTGATCATTTTAAATTAGAATCAATTTTTCACTTTGAATTTTAGTTATCAGACTGTTTGAATTTTCTTAAATTACAGTTTAGTCTGGATTTTAAAATGACATATTACTCACACAAAATTTAAATGATATTTGATGCGGAAATTCGGACTCACCTGAAACAGAGAAGAAAGTATAATTATTAGAATTAATTTTATTTTTGGTCCTTATCCAGCTGTCATTCTAATATATTCATAAAATTTTTAATTCTAGTGCAAAAATTTTTCAAAATTTTCGCATATCAAAAAAGACATATATTGTACGTATTCATTGACAAAAATAGTTACTTGAGCTGACTATTTAGTTAGTAAAATATCGTACTGTTATTTTATGAGTTGAAACTGATTTTTTATTAGTGGGCACAACAATTCCATTAGTTGCAGTGACTATTTAATTAGTATCAGCAACTAAGTAAATGGTTGTCCCAACTAATAAAATAGTAGTACCATATCTTACTAACTAAATAGTTCGCGAAACTAACCATATTTACATTGTTTAACATGCCTAAAAATTCCTTTACATATTTTCGCTATTTTATAAATAAAATAAGCAATTTTAAAATGTGAGATAGAAAACTGGATAAGGATCATTTTCTTTTTCCCCCTCTTACAATGAAAAAAATTTGTCGTAATTTTTTCGCATCTTTAACGTCAAGTTCTAGGGGAACGATGCTTCTAAAATTTTATAAAAATTTTATATTTTAAAACCTTATGGTGGAAAACTTTTATTCTTCATCCTGTAAAATTTAAGATTTGGTCTTTGGTCAGTCCTTGTCCAGTCATGAAACCCAAAAAGAAAATCCAAATATTTTTGGTTGAAAGTTGTTTTTTTTACCTGCTATTATATTTTTTTCATTAAGAATTCAGTTTTAATTGCTGAAACTGTAACATTTTGGTTGAAAATCGAACACTTTTGTTATCAAGTCACTCTTTTTGGTTAAAAATTTAACAGTGTTTTCTTGAAAATTTCAATTTTCCTCTTTTTATTAATTTTCTACATAAATGCGAGCCAAATTAAAAAAGAATCCAATACGAAAACACATCTATTTTGGTTTGAATTTTATTTGATTTTTTCTGCTATTATGTTTTTGATCGAGCATTCAGCTTCTTTAATTAAAAATTCTTATTTTCTCCTTTTTGTCGGTTTTCCACTTTAATGCAAATTCAATCAAATTAAAATAGAAGCCAATAAGGAAATCAAGGAATTTTTGGTTGAAACTTTATTTTCTTTGGTTTGCTATTATATTTTTTATTCAGAAGTCATTTCGGTTTTTGGTTGAAAATTGAACTTTCCTCTTAAAAATTCAACAATTCTGTCAAGAGTCGTCCTTTTTTGTTGAAAATTTAACTTTTTTTCTAAAAAAATTGATTTACTTGGATAGCAAATTCAACTGTTTTGATAAAAAACCAACTTTTTTTTTTTAATTCTTAATTTCACTTCGAAAATCTCTTTTGATTAAAATATCAACTTTTACTTTTTTGTTGGGAATTCAACTTTTATAATTCAAAATTAATTTTTTAAATGAACATTCATCTATTTTATTTTTAATTTAAAAATAATATTGTTGATTGAAAACTGATATATTTAGTTGAAAAGTAAACTATTTGTTTACAAACTTATTTGTTTGGTTGAGAATGTAACTATTTTGCTGAAAATTCTTTTTTTTCATAATTATTAACTTTTTCACCTAATCAATTTTTGTTTAAATATTTTTTTCTTTTAGTTAAAAGTTTTAATACTTGCTAGAAAATGTACTTATTTTTAAATAAAATATGAACTATTTTGACGAAAATGAACTTTTTTTTTGAAAGTTTATTTTTTCGGTTAAAAATCTAATACATGATTTGAAATTCAAACTACTTTTTTAGAAACGCATTTTTTCTCTTAAGGATTCGTCATTTTTATTTTCAAAATGAGCTTGTTTATTGAAAATTAAACTATTATGTTACAAAATTTTGTTCTTGGTTAAAGTGTTGCAGATAAAAATGCAACAAATTGCTTAAAAATTCATGCATTTTTGTAGAAAATTAGTGTTCTCTGGTAGAAAGTGGTTGCAAATTATTTTTTGTTTAAAAAAATCACCCACTAAAAAATTAACTGCAAAAAAGTTTATCCTAAGTATTTTCTGTGATGGAACTGTTTGATTCTAAATTAAAATATTTTTTTAGTTGAAATATTAATTATTTCATTTATGGTTGTAAATTAATTTTTGAATTTTGAAGTTAAAAATTTATGAATTTTCTTGAAAATTCATCATTTTTGGTAGAAAGTGGTTAAAAATTAGTTTTTTCTGTTAAAAAAAATTAAAATATTGATTTGAAAAATTTATATATTTTGTAGAAAATTAGCCCTTTCTGGCAAAAAAATAATTTTTTTGGTGAAATATTTTTCTTTTTCCTTAAAATTCATACGTTTTATTGAAGATTCGTTAATCTTCTTGTCCGAAACTTTATCTTTTACCTTAAAACTTCACGTATTTCGTCGAATAATTGTCTTTTTCAGTAAAAAATGTAAATAGATAAAAAAGCTAGAAAATTCCACTCCTGTAACTTAAATCTACATATTAAAGAATTACTTGAAATATTTTTCCTCAAAGCATAACAATACACATACGTGCATACTGCATCGTAGATAAAAACTAAAATTATCAGAAAAGCCTGAGTTTTAAACTCGTCTAGACTTGCTACAGATAAGGGCCTAGACCTTGCTTTTGACGAACCATCTTGCACTTCAAATTTTTACATGAAATTTTTTTGACTGATAGTAAAATCCAGAAAACGCATAATAAATTGTATAAAATGCAGTGCCACTGATAGCATATAAAATTATGTTAGTAGATTTTAAAAGAAAAACATGTTTTTTAAAATTTTATTTTAAACGCTTCCGCTGACAATAGTCAAAACATATTTGACAAGAGATCCAAATTAGTTTTCAAATAAATAATTGCGTTTTTAACTCAAAAAGATCAATTTTGAACGAAAAATAGAAAAATTAAATTTACAGTTAAAATAATTAATTTTCAACAAAGAAAAAAACGGAATGTTCTACGAAATAGTTACATCTTCTACGAAAAGAGCAATCGCCAACCAAAGAGTTAAATTTTCAAACGAAAAAGTTTATTCAATAAAGAAAAAGTTTGTATTCTAAATATTGAATTTTTATGCCAAAAGGATGAAAAGCAAAATATGAATTTCTAACCAAGTAAATTAATTATCAACTAAAAATATAAATCTGCAAGTAACAATGAAATAGTTACAGTTTCAGTTAAAACAACTAATTTCAACTAGAATGCGCGAATTTTCAACGAAATAGTTAAATTTCCAACCACAAAAATAATTTATTAACTAAAATGATCAATCTTCAAGCAAAGAAGTGAAGTTTTGACTATAACAATGAATCTTAAAAAAAAGTAAATGAATTTCTACTTAATAGTTAAATCTTTAACCGAAAGATGAATATGATTGTACCACATAATACAAATTTTCCGCAAAATACATGCATTTTCAACTAAAAAGATAAATTTTTAAGCAAAAATGGAATTGTAAGATTTTTAGTTAAAAACATGAATTTTCATGTAAACAGTTAAATTTGAAAGCAAAGGAATTAATTTTTAACTTAAATAATGAATCTTCAACCAAAAAACTTAATTTCTACTACATAGTTTATTTTTTAACCTAAAAGATGAATTTCCTACCACAAAATACAAAGTTTTAACAAAATACATGCATTTTCAATGAAAAAAATGTTTAAGAAAAAAATAGTTTTGAATAAAGTAGTTAAATTTACAACCAAACAGGTGAATTTTCTACCATAAAGATTAAATTTCGATCCAAAAATGATAAATTTTCAAAAAAATTTGCATAGAAAAGTTTTTTCTCAAGAAAATTAATTTTCAATAAAAAAAAAATAATTCTCAACCAAAAAAATGAATTATAAACGAAAACAATGAATTTTTGACCAAATAATTTAATTTTCACGACAAAAGATGAATTTTTGATCAAACCAGAAAAATTTCCCACGAAATTCATGAATTGTCCAATAAAAGGATGAATTTTCAAAATAAAATGAAATAGTTACTGTTGGATTATGTCAACTATTGTATATATGTATATAGAGCAAAAATATAATCTACGATTTCGGAGTGCTGACAACGATATTTTTTAAGTCGTGTGTGTTCTG
>NC_046662.1:10098019-10103858 GCF_010883055.1 Belonocnema kinseyi | reverse complement strand
TAGCCATGATTGAAATGTGTATGGTGTATGAATCTGATGTTTGTGACACGTTCGTTCTTTAGTCGAATCTCGCATCTCAAAGAGTAAAGACCTGCCTTCCAATTGCCTTTAATAAATTGATCCTTTTTTGAATAAATCTTTGATATTTGTTCATAACCTGTTTTCCAAACAACCAAACAAATGAATTATAAACGAAAATAATGAATTTTTGACCAAATAATTTAATTTTCACGACAAAAGATGAATTTTTGATCAAACAAGAAAAATTTTCCACGAAATTCATGAATTGTCCAATAAAAGGATAAATTTTCAAAATAAAATGAAATAGTTACATTCTTAGTTAAAAAATTATGTTTTAACTAAAAAACATGAATTTTTAAATAACTAGTTAAATTTACAAGTAAATTAATGAATCTCTAATCAATTCAATGCATTTTTAATCTGAAAGATTAATTTTGTATTAAGAAATACAAGTTTTCAACAAAATACATAAATTGCAGGTAAACAAGATCAGTTGTCAATAGCAGGAAAATAATTTTAAACAATTTCGTTAAATTTGGAACGAAAGAAATTAATATTTAATTGAAAATGTAACAAAATGTAAAAAAATGTAACAAATGTAAACGTTTAAGTAGTGGGATTAATTTTGTACAAAAATGAGAAATTTTCAACAAAATAGTTAAGTGTACTTAAAAAGGTAATTTTCAACTTAAAATATAATTAAATTTTCATAAATAAAAACAAATTTTCGACAAAAAATTATACAAATAGATTTTCAGTTAATAAAATTAATTTTAAATCAAGGTTATGATTTTTGACCATTAAAAAAATTAATTGTCAATCAAAAATATAATAGTCGATATTTCAACCAAAAACGATTTTATTTTCAAACCAAAAAAAAGATAAATTTACAAAAAAGTGCTTAAATCCTTAACCAAACAGATTAAGTTTGAATCAAACAGTTGTGATTTTTAATAAAAGAAAGAAGCGATTTCCATCAAAATAGATTAATGTTTATTACAAAAAGTCGCATTTTCAATAAAAAAGAATGGCTTTTCAACCGAATTTTTGCATTGTCAACAAAATAATAAAATGTACTTCAACTTCAGTTTATAAAAAATTCGCTAGCTCTGTTAGGTTTTCCCTGAAATTCCCTGATTTTCTGGAATTCCCCCATCTGTAACAATCTTGTTTAAACTTCAATGAATAAATCGATAAAAATCTTGTTTTTAATTGAAATTATTAAAGCTTCTAACGAAAATGACAAGGAAAGTTTCGGACTTTAAACTCAGACGATAATAATTAATTCTAGACTCGCTGAGAGCCTTTCATCGATGAATCAACCTTGACGTCACGATAAGAACGTTAAAGAGATCGTCTAGTCTAGACGATTACGCAATTCATTGAAAAAAATGTCTGAAGAGTCGATGTGGACGTCCCCTGGGAAGTTCGAGACTGCTGGATACGTTCGTTAGTGTTCAGTCGACCGTATAAACTGTGCAGAAAAGGCATACATAAGTTTAGCTGACCCGGCTCAATTGCGCTCATGGCTTCTAAGTACTGAGGAAATAATGAGAAAGAGTGAGAGAGACACAAAAAAGGGAACGAGGTTGCAAAAAAGCTTGGTAAAATACTAATTGCAGGAGGAAGAAGCTAATTGGTCAATTAATTCGAATAACAACTGCGGATCCTTTATTCAATTGCATCCTTCATTTTTGTTTCAGTTATTTATTTACTAGAATTTGCGGATATTTGTACCCAATCAGATCCACTAAGAATATTGGAGTGTAAATAAATACTTTTTGAAATCGAAAAAAATTATTTCCAGAAAGACAAATTTTCGAGGATTGTCAATTCCGCTCCGGCTACCTGTGTACTCCACTACGCGCCCCCTCACGCAGTCGCACTGGTGCCGGCAACCCCCACTGCGATTGCCCCTCACGCAGTAGAACTGCTGCCGCCAACCCTCACAACTCCGGGGAATTAGTGGAAATTTTTTTTTTTTTTTTTGCTAAGATTTCATTCCAAGAGGAAAAAATTAATTGGTTAATGAATTTGAATAAAAACGTCGAATCATTTATTCAATCGCCTTATTTATTTTTATTTTAGTTATTTATTATGTAAGCATTTGTAGATATCTGCACACAATAAGATCCAGAAAGAATACTGGAGTGTAAAGAAACACTCTTTGAAAAATTTAAAAAAAAATTTCAGAAAGAGAAATTTTCGAAGATTGTCAATTCCGCGACAGCTACCTGTATACCCCCACTACGCTTCCCCTCGCGCAGCAAAAATGCTGCCGCCAACCCTGACAACCCCGGGGAATTAGTGAAAAATTCTTTTTTTTCTACGATTTCATTTCAAGAGGAAAAAGTTAATTGGTTAATTAATTTCAATAAAAACGTGGAATAATTTATTCAATTGCATTATTTATTTTTATTTCAGTTACTTATTGTGTAAGTATTTATAGATATCTGCACACAATAAGATTCAGAGAGAATACTTGAATCTAAAAAAATACTTTTTGAAAGCAAAAAAAATTCATTTCCAGACACAGAAATTTTCGAGGATTGTCAATTCCGCGCCAGCTACCTGTGTAATCCACTGCGCCCCCCCCCCCCTCACGGAGTCGCATTGGTGCCGGTAACCCTAGCGAGTGCGCAGTACCAGTTAGAAATCTATTTTTGTTTAATTTATTCATTTTCTGGAATTTGCAGATATCTGCTCACAATCAGATTCAGAAAGAATACTCGAATCTAAAAAAAACACACTTGTTTGAAGCAAACAAAAATCATCCCCAGAGGGAGAACTTTTCTTGGATTGTCAATTCCACGCCAGCTACCTGTTTGCCCCATTACGTTTCCCCTCACGCAGCCATTATTAATTCATCTTTTTTTACTGAAAATTCCTTGCTAGAGGAAAAAGTTAATTTTCCAATTAATTTAATTAACATTTTCTAATCATTTATTCCACTTATTTTGATTTCAGTTATTTATTGCGAAGGCAATTGCAGACATCTGCACACAAGCAGAATCCAAAAGTGGATGAAAATGATATGCAAAGCTTTTATACAGATTAAAATTTTTTTGGTTTTCATGAGTAGGAACTGTCAAGTATTCATTTATTCTTGTGTGATATCTAAGTAATGAACTTCTACATATTCAAATTTCAAAACTGAGTTTTCCAATAAATTGTTGACATTTTCTAAAAAGAAAAATCATTAGGATTCCGCGAATACTTAAACTATGTAAATCCAAAGAAACATTTTTGGAAAAAAATAATTTTCCGAGAAAAAATTTTTGGGCGATGGTCAATTACGCACCAGCTATCTGTGTACTGTTCCCCCACTACGCGAATTTACACTCACAGTCGTCAACCATGGACTGCGCTTTTTGGTTGTAAAATCACCTATTTGGTTGAATGTTACATTCCCTTTGTTTAAAATTCATTTTATTTTTTGATAGTTCATTATTTTAGTATGAAAATTTATATATTACTTTAGAAAATGAACTATTGTTTTAAAAATTCGTCTTCTTCATAGAGAATTAATTTTCTTGGTTGAAAATTTTTCGCTTTGTTTCAAAATGTATCCCTTTTTTAAAAACCAAACTATATTGTTGAAAATTTCACATTTTGTGGTAGAAAATTAATCTTTCTGGTTGAAAAGTAATTTTTTGTTCAGAAATTCCACTACTTGGTTGAAAAAAACAACAATTTTGTGAAAAATTATTTGCTTTTAGTTGAAAATTAATCTTTTTTGGTAAAAGTTTAAACTTTGAAGGTAAGGAGTCTACTATTATATTTTTGGTTATTATAATTTTTGGTTAAAAATTATTCTTTTCGGTTGAAAACTTAACTACTCCGTTGAAAAATGAATTCTTTTGCTGAAAATTCATCTTTTTTTGTGGGAAATTAATTTTGGTTACAAAAGAAACACTTTTATTAAAATTTGAGTTTTTGGTAGAGGATTCTTAATATTTAGTTGAAAATTGATCCGTTTTTTTCAAAATATAACAATTTTGTTCAAATTCGTATTTTTTAGCCAAAAAATATTTTTTGTTGAAAAAGGAAATTCTTTGTTGAAATTTCATTTTTTTGAGGATTCATAAATTTAGATGAATATTCCACTCTTTGCTTAAAATTAATTTATTTTGTTAAAACGCCTTCTTTTCTGGTTGAATTAAACTGTTTTCAATTAAAAGTTTGAAGTTTTTAAAAATCGTAATATCAACTATTAGTTGAAAATTCGTACTTTTGGTAAAATTTTTAAAAGTTTGTTTAAAAGTCGTCTTTTTTGGTGGAAAATTAATTTTGGTTGAAAAAGGAAGTTCTTTGTTAATATTTAATTTTTTTTGGTTTAAGATTCGTAATTTTAGTTGAATATTCCACCATTTGGTTAAAATAAAAATATTTTGTTTAAACTTCGTTTGTCTTCGTTAAATACAACTGTGTTGAATTAAAAATTACAATTTTTTAGTTGTAATATTAACTACTAGGTGAAAATTGATTCATTTGATTGAAAATTAAAAATTTTGTCAAATATTTGCCTTTTTTGTCATAAATTTAATTCTGGTTGAAAAAGGAACTTCTTTTCTGAAAATTCGTCTTTTTGGTAGAAAATTATTTTTGGTTGAAAAAGAAACTTTTTTTTATATCTCATTATTTTGGTTGACGATTTATACTTTTGGATGAAAATTTAACTATTTGGTTGAAAATTAATATATTTGGTTAAAACTTCTCCATTTTGGTTGAATTTAAATGCTTTCAATTAAAAATTAAAATCTTTTGCAGTTATAATATCTAAAATTGTTTAAAAATTCATTTTTTCCGTTAAAAACAAAAAATTTTGTTGAAAATTTGTATCATAGGCAGAAAATAAATTTTTGTTGGAAAAGGAAGTTCTTTGTTAATATTTAATATTTTTGACTGGAGATTTATAATTTTAATTGAATATTCCACCATTTAGTTGAAATTAACATATTTTGTTGAAACTTGGTCTGTTTTTGGTCAAGTAAAGCTGTTTTTAATTAAAAATTACAATTTTTTTAGTTGTAATATCAACTATTAGTTGAAAATTGATTCTTTTGGTCGAAAATTAATAATTTTGTTGCAAATTTCTCTTTTTAGGCAGAAATTTAATTTTGGATGAAAAAGAAACTTCTTTTGTTGAAAATTATCTTTTTTGGTTGAAAATAATTTTGTTTGAAAAAGGAAGTTCTTTGTTAAAATTTAATATTTTTTTTTGATGATTTATAACTTTAGATGAACATTCCACTATGGGTTAAAAATTTAACAAATTTGTTAAAAACTAATTTTCTTTGATAGAAAATTATTCTTGGTAGAAAAAGAAACTTCGTTGTTGTAATCTCATTGTTTTGTTGAAGATTGATAATTTTAGATGCAAATTTCACTATTTGCGTAAAAATTAATATATTTTGTTAAAACTTCGCCATTTTTGGTTCAATTTAAATATTTTCAATTAAAAATTCAAATCTTTTTTAGTTATGATATATAAAATTGGTTGAAAATTCATTTCTTCCGTTAAAAAATTTAACAATTTTGTTGAAAGTTCGTCTTTTTTGACTGAAAATAAAATTTTGTTAAAAAGGGAAATCCTTTCTTAAATCTTCATATTTTTTATTGATGATTGATAACTACAGATAAACATTACAATACTTCGTTAGAAATTGACATATTTTGTTAAAAATTCGCCTTTTTCGTTTAAATTAAAAATTGAAACCTTGTTAGTTGTATCAACTATTCATTGAAAATTCATCCCTTTAGTAGAAAATTTAACAATTTTGTTGAAAATTCATATTTTTAGTGGAAAATAAATTTT